>NC_139945.1:5028601-5031101 GCF_963454915.1 Gymnoscopelus microlampas | reverse complement strand
CACATTATTGCTGTACTATATTATACTATCATATATATCTTACACTATTATATTGTGCTACTATTGTTACTGTTACTACTTGCCCTGTATCTATTTCTGTCTCTCCTCTGTCTCTCCCTCTCTCTCTCTCTCTCTCGTCTCCTCTTTTACCCCGACACGGTCGAGGCAGAAGGCCGCCACCCTAGAACCTAGGGTCTGCCTGACGTTTCTTCCAGTTAAGAGGGAGTTTTTCGTTGCCACTGTCGCAAAAATTGCTTGTTCAGGGTGGGATTGTCGGGTCTCTTCTCTACATGTAAAGTGTCTTGAGTCAACTTGTTGTGATTTGACACTTTAAAAAAATTGAATTGAATTGAATTGAATTCTGTGGAAGGAAATTAACAGAAAAAGATGACATTTGATCCTTGCATCTCCCCCACACTGGCACGTGGGAGTAGCTAACGTGTGCGTGACAGTGCGTCTGCCCAGATACCATGTGAGGACATCTGAAAAGGACATTCTCCTGTTGCATTGTACTGTACGAGTACGGTACGAGTGAAAAGCCAACACCGGACAATGTCCCAACCTGATTGCCTGGACATTTTCCATGTTCCATGTTCATATGTGAAAAGGGTAAACCAACCACATAAACTAAGATCTTACATTCTATCCTACCCCATTCTATTCTATTCTATTCTATTCTATTCTATTCTATTCTATTCTATTCCATTTCTAGTGAAACGTTTAGCGGTTTGCTGTCATCTTGACTTCCTGGAAGAATACATCTTGTCTCTCAATGGAATTGTGGAAGCTTGAAGGACAATAATTTTACTTCATAATGGTACTACCAGCTGTGTATGTACGTGCATGCGTGCATGTACGTGTGTGCGTGCGTGCGTGTGTGTGTGTGCGTGTGTGCAGACTTACTTGGGGTAGTTCATACAGTAGAGAGTATAGATGTCAAAGGCTTCACTCTGGACAGGGAGAAAAGAAAACAGACACGGTTAGAGGAAGACCAGAGACAACTTCTGATACTCTGCGAAAGGTCAGAGTCATCCCTTGCTTTTTTGGAAGAAAGAAAAATGAAGAAAGATTGAGGAACGGACAGGAATGTAAGTAATTTTGCATGTCCAACATGCAGCACGCGCGCGCGCGCACACACACACACACGCACACACACACAACACACGCACACACGCACATAATACATAATCACTATCTGTCTTTCCTCTCTTCTCCTCTCCCCTCTTTTTCTTGTTTCCTTTGACACATTATTGGCTGTATAGGTTTAAATCAATACAATTGATTGGGTTCAAATAAGTCGACACCAGTCTGCCCTCTTCTACGTCAAAACTGGACTGAAACTAGACACCATGTCACCCTCATCTCCCACAAACATCTCGTCGCTGTTGGGCAGAAACCTCTTATCTCCATACTTTTTGTGTTTTTTCGTAAATTAGTGCCCTACTTGATCATATACCCCGTCAAAAGCATCAAAAAGTGGCAGATCCGCAAGCTGGAAACACGGCGCGAAGCGACGCGTTTTGAGCTTGCGGATCTGCTACTTTTTATCTGAAAAGTAAAAGTTTTGGACATTTGAGGTTTCCACCCGACAAAGCAAAGACGGAGTCATCATTCATTTCCGTCTTGATGAAAACCTGAGTCAACACCCGGCGCCTCCAGCTCCCAGCTGAACTCCAATATGCAGATGACTGCGTGCTGTTCAATGGGCTGTTGATTTGTCTGGTGGTCCATTATTCTGATGTTTCAGTATTCCGAAACGAATTGTGAGGTTTTAGGCCTATAATCAGGCCTGCCGACAGGCTCGGGGGGGGGGGGGGGGGGCATAGTTAGTAGAAGGGTATAGTTGTCCCCCCTCCTGGGACAGGGGAGCCCCAGCGGAGCGGGGATTTCTGGGGAGATTGTCCCGCCAACCATAATTCGGCCCTGGATATGACAGAAATGTTGCTTTGAAACAGTGGTCCGTCGCACTAGTGTCATGGCACCGCTCCAGAAACGTTTTTGGACACACCGACTTATTTGTGTATCCCAAAGGTCAAATTAGCCTTTGTGATTTGTGGGGGATAAACAATTACCTGAAGAACAGATATACAATTAGTGTAATATCACTTATATGCCGATATCTCATTTGCCTGACCAGTTGAATCACTTTTAAACCCATTTTTCGTAGTTACTGCACTTTGGCTTTGTAGGGCAACTCTTTCCTTGTATCCCTTCTTGACACATTGTTATAGTTGTACTATTAAATTTGACTTTATTGTCCCAGAGGGACATTCATTTTCACAGCTTGTTCAACGTGGAACAAATAAGGAACAGTAGAATCATCCGTCCTTCCTAACACACAACATGTAAGTGAGGCAGTTTGTTTAATGCTGTAATGGGCGAGTGGACAAACTCCTGCTACTATGTGTGTGTTAATTATTCACAGATGTTACGTTACATAGATTTATCAATGTTTTGCTTGACCGCAAATTAAGTTAAGAATGTTATTTAGATAGCATTG
>NC_139945.1:5016101-5026101 GCF_963454915.1 Gymnoscopelus microlampas | reverse complement strand
ACACATGCACGTACATATGCACGTGCGCGTGCGCACACACACACACACACACACACACACACACACACACACACACACACACACACACACACACACACACACACACACACACACACACACACACACACACACTAGCCAGACATTAAAGTTATGATGTCTGTCTACTGTATGTGCTAACTTAGCGTTTCCATTGAACTGCAAGAACAATACAGCTACTGTCTAGAGAAGACAACACAGCCCCCGCTAAACACACACACACACACACACACACACACACACACACACACACACACACACACACACACACACACACACACACACACACACACACACACACACAGACAGACAGACAGACGAGAACAGCGTTATAGGATGAAAATGACACACGCACACGAAACAGACACACACACCCACGCACACAAGAGTGAGAGAGAGAGAGAGAGAGAGAGAGAGAGAGAGAGAGAGAGAGAGAGAGAGAGAGAGAGAGAGAGAGAGAGAGAGAGAGATGCATGTACAGTAAATGTGTCATGATAGTTGAACATGCATCATTAATCCCAGCGCCACTCTGCCTGAATCTATGCTGCTGTATGTATCACACATATAAGACATTAATTTAGAGAGAGAGAGAGAGAGAGAGAGAGAGAGAGAGAGAGAGAGAGAGAGAGAGAGAGAGAGAGAGACAGAGAGAGAGACAGAGAGAGACAGAGAATAGCTAGATCCCAATACTCAAACTTCCAATCTTGTGTTCTCCACTCGCGTCGTTTCCTGGTGCCTTATAGCCACCGCCTCCGGGCGAGGAGGCAAGGGGGAGTGGCGAGGATGGAGGAACCGATCAGGTTCAATATAAGGAATGGGAACGCTCCTCACTCAGTCGGCATCATTTCGAAGTGACTGCAATTACTCTGATTTGTCACACAGCTGGATTGCTGGATCACTCCGGAGCACAGAGGTTTGTGAAGTGGAGGAGGAGAACTGATATGCTCTGACAAACTTCCGCAAAGGATACATGAAGGATACACTTCATGTATCCTTTCTCCAAGTGGCTTTGGGAGCCTCCTCTCTCCTCGCTCTCCGCCCTCCAAAAGCAAATGAACATTTGGAACTTGAACGATTTACAGGTCACGCTGGAGGACGGAAGGTGGAGGAGGCGAGGAGGCAGAACTGTGGGTATTGGGACGTAGCTAATGAAAGTGACAGGCACGAAAGAACGTCAGAGACAGACAAAGAGAGAGAGACAGGAGCGACAAGTGGAAGAAAGACATGGAGAGTGTGTGTGTGTGTGTGTGTGTGTGTGTGTGTGTGTGTGTGTGTGTGTGTGTGTGTGTGTGTGTGTGTGTGTGTGTGTGTTTGTATTACTACTAGAAGTTCGGGCCGCTACGCGGCCCAAACGTCTAGCGTGACGCGTCGTTCACTTTGCAGTGCCACCTTACAGGCACCTCACAGTGTGAGAGAGAGTTTTGTGCTCTCCTAAATCCACGGCAGGCTTTGAAAGTACCCACTTCAGAAAGAGGTGACGTGCATCACCTCTCCAATGACCAAAACCCACTATGTGATTACTCAGACCTGGTATGGCAGACCTGTGGGGAGTGTGCAGTGGTGTACAATGTGAAAAGATAGTTGAAATCGCAGGAGATGAAGTTAGCAGTTTATTTGTGGATGTGATGTCATGCGTGATGTCATGCTGTCGTGAGATTACACGACATCACACTGGCGTGATGTCAGATTACGTCACACTGGCCACATACAACGTTCGTACATACTGACAACCGACATGGCGCAGGATTCAAATTGTATATATAGATAGACTAGAAGTTCGGGCCGCTACGCGGCCCGAACGTCTAGCGTGACGCGTCGTTCACTTTGCAGTGCCACCTTACAGGCACCTCACAGTGTGAGAGAGAGTTTTGTGCTCTCCTAAATCCACGGCAGGCTTTATAGGTAGGATGTGATGTCATGCTGTCGTGAGATTACGTCACACTGGCGTTGTGTCCATATTCGGGACGACCGTCTCATCGTGATGTCAGATTACAGTACGTCACACTGGCGTGATGTCAGATTACGTCACACTGGCCACATACAACGTACATACATACTGACAACCGACATGGCGCAGGATTCAAATTGTATATATAGATACTTGCGAGGACCAAGTATAGTAGAATTTGAAGAAATATACATTGTGAGGACCGTTTTCCTGTACTCACAAGACAAATGGTTGTTTTATAGTTAAGAAAAATGTGTTTTAGAGATACGTTTACAATTAGAAAAACATTCAGGTCAGGATTAGACATTTAGGTGTCTTAGAGGTTAGGTTTAGGGATTGGAATTATAGTTAAACATGATTTATACTTAGTTGCGCGCCAGTGTCATGCACCGAAAAACAGCCGATCTATAAGCTCACAACGCGTCGCAGCGCGGCGCGTTGTGGGCTTATAGATCTGCTGTTTTTCGGCTTTAGGCTTACGGTTAAAAATGGCAAAATACATATATATTTTAAATGGCATTCATAACATGGCTGTCCCAAAGCGTTGATGTCCTCACAAGTATAGTAATACAAACGTATGTGTGTGTGTGTGTGTGTGTGTGTGTGTGTGTGTGTGTGTGTGTGTGTGTGTGTGTGTGTGTGTGTGTGTGTGTGTGTGTGTGTGTGTGAGACTCACTCTCTCTACAAAGCACTCAGCGATGGCAGCAGCATGGTGGCTTCTCTCCAGGTCTTCTAGCAGGTCACTGTTAAGACACATGATGACATCATCGTTAAACACACTGTTTGGGGCATGTCTTTGTCATTTCCCCCCCTTTCTTTTCACTTGTGAACTAAAGCCAACCCAATTGCGACGCGTTTTGAGCTTGTAGATCTGCTACTTTTGCTATTTTTTTATTTGAATCCTGAAAAGTAATAGTTTTGGACATATGAGGTTTGCACCCGACAGAGACCGTATGGAAATTGGTATATTTTTTATTACACACACACACCTAGGACCGCTTGTATCAGTATCACTGCATTGTGTTGTTACGACAATACGACCGTGCCGTTCCATGTAACATTTTGTGATTTTACTACGGAAAGAAAAGAGGTGCGCTCCTTTTCGTTCTGTGTATGTGCAAGGCTTTACAAATCACTTTAAAACAACACAGATACTGCATGTATACCACTGTGATTCTAGAGGGTCGTGCTTCCTGCGCCTCTTCTCATTTCCATAGTAAACCATGGCCTTGCGTGGCTTGTTGCTTTCGTTTTCCCCTGTTTTCACCTTTGTCCACAATGAACCTGTGTTTTCTACCACTAAAACACAGAACTGAATACATTTTGTAAATGTGAACGGGGAGAAAAGACTGTTAACAGCCTCCAGCCATTAAAAATGGCGGACACATTTGTTCGAATCTACTTTGAATGCTTGCTTGGAGTCAAACGCTATTTCTGTATATCATTTACCAGTAGAAGCTAGTTCCTGCGTACAAGACTAAGTACTTGGTAAACTATTCACATAAAAAAACATTAGATGTTTTAAAAATAAACACAGCTAAGCTAAAGAAGGAAAACATCCCACAGCCAAATATAACAGACACTTCAATCAAAGACAAACATGCACTGTCTATGGAAACTTGGAATGACTTCTGGCTTTATTTATGATGTGATGAATACTGTCTGACTGTGTGGCATCTGAACTATGCTCTGCACACTCAAACACTGAGTGGTGCTGTTGAGAGTGTCTTTGTTTTGAAACTCCCTGTGTTAAATGAACACTGAGGATTTTACTGCGTATAGGAGTTGGTGATGGAGAGAGGAGAGGAGAGGAGAAGAGATAGAGTGATGAGGTGGTGAGAGAAATAAACAAAGAGAGGAGGGAAGGATAGTGGAGGTATGGAAAAATAAAGGGGAGAATATGAGCTGGTTTTGAGAAAGAGAGACCGAAAGAAAGACAGAGAAGGAGAAAAATCATCTCTTCACTCCACTTCACTCTGCTATAGTCTCTCTTGTGTGTGTGTGTGTGTGTGTGTGTGTGTGTGTGTGTGTGTGTGTGTGTGTGTGTGTGTGTGTGTGTGTGTGTGTGTGTGTGTGTGTGTGTGTGTGTGTGTGTGTGTGTGCGTGCGTGCGCGCGTGCGTGCGTGCGTGCGTGCGTGCGTGTGTGTGTGTGTGTGTGTGTGTGTTTGCATGTGCTAGAGTAAGAACACGTACAAGAAGCAAAATGCAATTTTGTGAGGTCCTCAAAATACTGTGCAACAATAATAATAAAAAAATAAATAAGATAGTAACAGGCAGTATCCACATCAGCATAACCGTTCTGTTTTAGTGGTCGAAAATGCCAGTTTATTGTGGACAAAATGTGTGGCGAATGTTCGCCCCCAGAATAGTGTCGCTAATGATTCAAGTAATACACAGGTTTGATGGTTCACAAACACTCATCCGCCCATTAAGGTGTAAATGGTTTGCTACAGTAGCTGACAGCCATCAGCTGGGCATGTGTGGACTGGCCTCTGTTAAGTCTGATCTATAATCTGTAGTACGACAGTGACACCCTCGTGCGATGGACTATCAAATTAGGCTTTTACTGTCAACAGCTGCCTAGAATGGACACAGCACATTCCTGTCATAATGATAACCTGCAGCCAGGCTGATGACAACACCTCAGCCATTACTGGCTTGTTTATGCACAGGAAAATCCACACTGTTAACCGGTGGTGGAAAAAGTACTCAATGTCTTTACTTAAGTAAAAGTATCAATACGGCCATGTACAGGTAAAAGTTGAGTAAAAGTAAAAAGTACTTGAGTAAAGTATTAGTATCAAAATGTACTTAAAGTACCAAAAGTAGAAAGTCCTCATTATGGAGAATGTCCCATTTCACAAGTTTTCAAATGCATAAAATGTATAACAATCTTTTGAAAATAACAGATCTACAAGCTGACAATGCGTCGCATTGCGACGCATTGTGAGCTTGTAAATCAGCTATTTTCCAATGGACGAAATATATATATAGGGCTGAAGTGGTTAATGTATGTTTTGTAATGGTAATCAAAATCAACAAAGTAACTAGTAACGGATGAAATTTTTTATCCCCACCTGGAAATGTATGTTCTGTTTACTAAAGTGCTTGAGAGACAGGGAGACCCATGTTACTGAACAAACAGTCAAAAGCAATTATTATATCATATTATTGAGCTATTCAACACTTATTTTAACAGAAAACCACCCAAGTTTTGAATCCCGGGTGGGACATGATGTCACGGTCCGCTCCTCGGGCCTCGGACTTTGACTGTATTTTGCCCTTATTTTGCCCTTTTAAGGACTTATTAGGACTGTACCGTTCCTATTGTATTTCTGTTGCTGCCTTTTGCCTGTATCTTATTTTGTAGTATGTTCTGTGCCTTCCTGTCTGTCTCTGTAGTTCTGTACCTGCCTTGTCTTACCAGTCTTGTGATTGTCTGTGTTTCCACCTGTGTCTTAGTCTTAGTCTCCCAGCCTATCCCAGTGTTGATTGTCAGTTGTGTTCACCTGTGTCCTGTTATCCCTGTGTCTATTTATACTCCCCTTTGTGTCTAGCTCTTTGTTAGTTCGTCATTCAATGTTACTGTGAGTCTGTGTGGCCTTAGGCCTTCAATCTGTTTAGCCCTGTTCTTCTGCCCGTGTCTAGTTTTTGCCTGCCCTGAAGTTGGGCTAGTCTTTTGTTTGTTTAATAAACTTTTGAGTTCCACAGTTCGTCTGCATTTGGGTCCTATTCCTCATCTCACCTTAACACATGAAACCTGTGGATTGCAGCTTTAATTATGCAACAGTATTCCGTTACTTCCCAAACATTATGATAAAGTACAATAAGGGGGTATGGACCAAAACGCAGTAAAACGTGCAGAGTTCAAAAGTTGAAATTCCAAACAGTTAAAGATTGTGTTGATTTGTGCCTGTGGGAGATGTAGCAGCACTACAACCATCACTCCCCCTTAATATCTATGTGCTAGTGTGTATTTATCTGTTACTACAGTTTGTGTGAATGTACAGTACTGTACTGTATGTGCCTTTGTGTGTGTCCGTGTGCATGCACGTACAGTATAATGCGCCGTTTGGTACAGTGTGTGTACAGTGTGTGTACTGTGTCTGTGAGTGTGCGTGTGCTTTGTGCATTGTCATAAATCTCAATGAATGTATTCTATGTATTTATCATTCTTTATTTGCTATACATCAAAGTAATGTTTTCATTACTTTGATTTATATCAAATAAAGGTTTTCACTTACAATTATAAGAATGTATGCCTTCAATTAGTGTAATGTTTTTGTATTACTCTATTTTGTCCTGAGGCTTTCCTTAAAGGAGACATCCGGGCATTTTAAGTGTTTTCTTTTGATGTGTCGCAAATCACTCACCACGATAGAAAAGCCCATCGAGTTAATCCAGAGAATCCCCTCTTGGCCGTTCTGTCGACCCCCTCCGTTGGCATAATGGGAGCCCGTGGAAAGCAGAAATTCGCCTATTTTAACAAATGCAAAGTCTGTTTTTTTTCTCCTAGTACTCATTGTGGAGTCTCATGAGACCCTAAGAGGCGCTGAAAGTTCCCGACGAGCTAAGGCTGGTTGCTTGTTTCTCTCCCTGGCAACACCGAGTTGCCAGGTTGGGAGAGAAACAAGCAACCAGCCTTAGCTCGTTCCGCATTAGCGTTAGCTCGTCGGGAACTTTCAGCACCTCTTACTCCACAATGAGTACTAGGAGAAAAAAAACAGACTTTGCATTTGTTAAAATAGGTGAATTACTGCTTTCCACGGGCTCCCATTATGCCAACGGAGGGGGTCGACAGAACGGCCAAGAGGGGATTCTATGGATTAACTCAATGGGCTTTTCTATCGTGGTGAGTGATTTGCGACACATCAAAGAAAACACTTAAAATGCCCGGATGTCTCCTTTAAAGACTAGCTGAAATGAAAAATATGTTTTCACACATTTACATCATATCCATAGTCAAATATTACATTTTATTTTACTACATTCATCTTTTTTTTTAGGGTTATTGTCAACTGTATATGTAATATTAAAATTGTCTGGGTGGACGGATGGTGGACGTCACAAACCTATAACATGCCAACATATGGAGACTGTTCTTGCAGATTATGTACATGTTTTGGAGATCTGCTGATCTGTCTGCGATGACAGAGCGTGAAATCCTCAGTGATGCCAGCGAGGTTTATATAAACAGTGATTGTATTGTCAACCAATGAAGCCCTCCTATAGGCTACATTTGAAAATGTTGGAAGATTTTTGAAAATGTAAATATATATGTATAACATTTTTTATGTTGGCTATAAAATAGGTGCCCCAGGGAGGGGGAAGTGTTTAAATGTGCGTGCGTGCGTGTGTGACATGTCCACATTTGTAGTAACACGTGTTCAGTTGTTTAAGTGGCAGATTCATGATTCAAAGGTTTGTGAGGTCTTCAACTTTCACCTTTACGTCTCTAGCAGTGTCACCATGTAGGAATGTTCATCTGACTGAACACACACACACACACACACACACACACACACACACACACACACACACACACACACACACGTTTGTATTACTATACTTGTGAGGACGTCAACGCTTTAGGAAAGCGATTTTATGAATGTCATTTAAAAAAACATATATTTTGGCAGTTTTAACCCGTAAGCCTAAAGCCGAAAAACAGCAGATCTATAAGCCCACAACGCGTCGCGCTGCGACGCGTTGTGAACTTATAGATCGGCTGTTTTTCGGTGCATGACACTGGCGCGCAACTAAGTATAAATCATGTTTAACTCTAATTCCAATCCCTAAACCTAACCTCTAAGACACCTAAATGTCTAATCCTGACCTGAATGTTTTTCTAATTGTAAACTTATCTCTAAAAAATGCTTTTTTTTTAACTATAAAACAACCATTTGTCTTGTGAGGACAAGGGAAACCGTCCTCACAATGTAGATTTCTTCAAATTCTACTATACTTGGTCCTCGCAAGTATAGTAATACACACACACACACACACACACACACACACACACACACACACACACACACACACACACACACACACACACACACACACACACACACACACACACACACACACACACACACACACAAGCGAGCACACACCAACATTGTCATTATCCTGTGTTTATCCTGTGTGTTTGTATGCGTGCGTGTGTGTGTGTGTGTGTGTGTGTGTGTGTGTGTGTGTGTGTTATGACATCATGGGGTCATTGGCATGGTTAGCATGAAGGGGGCATTAAGTCAAACAAACACACACACACACACACACACACACACACACACACACACACACACACACACACACACACACACACACACACACACACACACACACACACACACACACACACACACGCACACATATCTCTCCTACACTGTCTCCATCTCAGCTTTCCTACTGTCTGTCTCCATAACTAAAACCAAAAGGAGTCTGCTGATGTCTCTGTACCATAAATGGAAGTACTTGATATTGATATACTGTACAGTTTGTGTTTCTTAGTCCACTCAACGTGTGTTTAGTATTAACACAGTTGTGTATGGACAGCTCTTATAACACTCTAATAAGTGACTTGTATTCATTCAATTGTTCAATTGTTTCATTCAAACAAATGGGGGGATTCAAGTGGGTGTTGGTGGGCATATATACAGTACATGCGTGTGTGCATGCACGCACGCGCACGCGCGCGCGCGTGTGTGTGTGTGTGTGTGTGTGTGTGTGTGTGTGTGTGTGTAGTGGCGTGGCGTGCACAGACATTTTGAAGGGAAGGTGCTCAAGTAAATTGTACTTCTTTTTGTTTACTTGGTCTGCTCTTTTTTCCCTCTACACCTATACCTCTTTGCCAAAAATAGCCGATCTACAAGCTCACAACGCCTCGCGCTGCGAGGCGTTGTGAGCTTGTAGATCTGCTATTTTTGGCTAAAGTTCTCCTCAGAAAAGGGATGCTAGGTTTCAAGTGGTTATGGTAAAAATAAAAATCATATCACATAAAGATTTGGCGGACCCCCTGTAGTAACTCTGAGGACCCCCTAGGGGTCCCAGACCCCCTGTTGAAGACCCCTGCTGTAAAATGAAAAAAAGGGCACATCTGGTCAAGAGGGCAAAGGGCAGGTGCTCTAGCACCACCTAGAGTCTATCTGTGCACGTCCCTGTGTGTGTGTGTGTGTGTGTGTGTGTGTGTGTGCGCGTGCGTGCGTGCGTGCGTGCGTGCGTGCGTGCGTGCGCGCGTTGCATTGGCCTTTTCAGCCAGTACATTTTCATAGCTCTACAGCTCTGACAATACTGCAAGATGGAAAGGCAAGACAAAGAAAGAAAAAAAGAAAGAAGTCCAGCCAAAGGAACAGAATAAATCAAAGTGATGAAATAGGTCAAATCCATCTATTCTTATGACTTTTCATAAAACCTAATTAATCAATACCTGATATCAATATCAACGAGACCATATTGGACACATTTACTCCCTGTTGATCAATCAAACCTACTCAACAGTGTGTTCTCTGATCTCTCTCTCTCTCTCTCTCTCTCTCTCTCTCTGAATTGGCTCTGTGCACCATGGGAACACAGAGCTAGTAAAATTGTGTTTAAACCCAGGAAAGCGCTTTTTCCTCGGCTCGGCGCTTTTATACGACAACGTTTACGACAATGGACACTTCCTGGAGTCTACGGTGTTTGAGTTTGTCCACCATGTCCCCTCCCTCGCCATCTGTGTGTCTCTGTCTCTCGCTCCGCCTTCCAGATGGGACGCTAAGTGGAGGTTACATCGTAGCCCTTGTTCTCTGCTCAGTGGCCTTGTGGTCAGAGTGTCCGCCCTGAGATTGGGAGGTCAGGGTTCAATTCTCCGGCCGGGTCATAAAAAAGAGCCCCTGCTTGGCACTCAGCATCAGCGGTGTAAAGTAACTAAGTACATTTACTTAAGTACTGTACTTAAGTACAATTTGAGGTATTTGTACTTTACTTGAGTATTTCCAATTTCCAATACTTTTACTTCTACTCCATCACATCTCA
>NC_139945.1:5001101-5011101 GCF_963454915.1 Gymnoscopelus microlampas | reverse complement strand
GGACCTAGTGGAGCCTTGGGGGACCCTGGTCAAATAGTTGTACAGTGGTCACCTGTTCATTCATGCACGATCTTCAAACGGCCACCTATTGGACATCAGAGGTTTTCAAAGGTTTCTTTAGGTACCTTTCAAAGTTGACGCCCACAGATTCTTAGCGCCTCCCATTGAAATAATTAGAAAGTGTAGTGTGGCCGTCCAGCCACGAGGTGGCGCTTGGTTTCAAAATGTATTTAAAAAAAGTAAGGCCTGTGTTCAAAATGTTACTTGAGTAAAAGTACAAAGTATTGGCATCAAAATATACTTAAAGTACCAAAAGTAAAAGTACTGAAATGTTTGAAAGTAGCCGATCTACGAGCTTGTAGATCGTCTATTTTCTAATGGCCATGGTATAATATAGGGCTAAAGTGGTTAATGTATATGTTTTATAATCAGTGTTGGGCTATATTACTTAGGAGAGTAATATGTTACCTATTACTTATTACTCCTTTGAAAAGTAATAATATTATATAACTTATTACTTGGAATCAAGAGTAATATATTACATGTTACTTTATATTACTTTCCCCGTGCCCCCCCCTAAAAAAAAAAGACGTGTACAGTTTTTAGCCTTTTAGAACTGAATCCAATTTAATTGAACAATAGAAAACAGTTTTTATCTTTTTAAGTATTTTGCTGCGACAGATTCCATATTTGGAATTGGAACAATAATTATCCTTACAGGAACAACATAAATCTGAACTGCACACACTGGCTGCAGCCTCTCAAAAACGGAAACAGTAAACTTTTTGAACATTTCTTAACCTTTTCACTTACAACAGTCAATATTAATTAGCCAAAGTGCAAGGGGGGGGAGAGAGGAGAGGAGATCAGAGAAGTGGTTCTCAAACTTTTTCATGTGAAGGACCCCCAAATTGACACTTATTAGCCCGCGGATTTCGAGAGAGAGAGAGAGAGAGAGAGAGAGAGAGAGAGAGAGAGAGAGTTAAATCAGGGGTCTTCGACGAGAGAGAGAGAGAGAGAGAGAGAGAGAGAGAGAGAGAGAGAGAGAGAGAGAGAGAGAGAGAGAGAGAGAGAGAGAGTGTTAAATCAGGGGTCTTCGACAGGAGGTCCGAGACCCCTAGAGGGTCCTCAGAGTTACTGCCGGGGGTCCGGCAGTAACGTGTGGTTCCACGGTGTGCTGGGAACAGAGGTACTGTAGGGGGGAGGGGAACCTGATAGCAGAGTTCCTCAGCTTATTTGGAATACTGTAGTGTAGGCTACACAGTATATCATTAACATAACCGGTTTTGCTACCTGCTACCTACCTCCCCCTACTGTCTGTCTGTCTGTGCCCACACACTGTCAGACACACACACACACACACACACACACACACACACACACACACACACACACACACACACACACACACACACACACACACACACACACACACACACACACACACACACACACACACACACACACACGATGTGCAAGTGTTTGAAAACTTTAGTTACTTTGTAGATTTTGATTATTATTACAAAACATACATTAACCATTAACCTTATATAAAGTTGTCTATTTAAAAATAGCAGAACTAAGCTACACGTTGTGAGCTTGTAGATCTGCTATTTTACATTTTGACATAACGTGTGAAAGAGGACTTTCTGCATAACAAGTAGAGAGAAAGAGAGAGAGAGAGAGGGAAATACTCCAGTAAAGAAAAAAAAAATACCTAAAATCTTTACTTATGTACAGTACTTGTGTAATGTAATGTGTTACTTTACACCACAGTAAAATGTTTGAAAATACACTGTTGTGTAAAATGTTTGAAAATATTTTGATGCCAGTACTTTGTAGTTTTACTCAGTAACATTTTTAACACAGGCCTTTTACTTGTAACAGAGTATTTTTATATTGTGGTAACAAAAACTGGACATTCCGCATGGAATTTGCAAGCTCATAGCGTGGGATTTAAACCCGGGCCGCAAAATCACTGGACATCAGCTTTAACCACAAGAGGGACTCTTACTTAAGCATTTAGGGTTGACCTTAAAAGGCAGTTGATACCCAGTTAATACTGAAGACAGAGAGAGAGAGGGGTGCTTGAGCTAATGTGAGCATTTTTTCCACCACTGAGAACATGATTTTAAAAAAAGCTAAATTCTCCCCCAACCCCCTCTCCCTGCTGACTGTAGCCTACCTAACTGTGTGTGAAGGTGGCCAAACTTGTTTTGTGACAACAATGGCCAAGCTTGAAGCCACTGACTGTCTATTAGCATATGTTAACCATGATCCTCTCTCACTGAATGAAAGGAAGGGGTCGCGACCAGCGTTGCCATGTTTGCTTATTATAAGCAACCTGTTTTTCTGTAAAGTTGCTTGTAAATATTGGTAGAAGCTGGATGCTTTTTATTTGAGAACTTGAGGTGCATATAGGTTTAATGTGCTCATGTGGCCTATAATAATCAATCTCTTTTGGGCTTGTTTTCATAGACCTGTTTGCTTATTTCTCTCGCAAACTCTGGCAACACTGGTCGCAACAGCTGTCTCCTATGACTGAGAGAGAGAAAAAAAAGAATGAGAAAAACACTGGCTTATCCTCTGTTCTTTAATTGTTGTTCTTCAGTGGTGGAAGAAGTACTCAGATATTTTACTTAAAGTAAAAGCCACCACATATACCACATAAAAATACATGTAGAATGTCCCGTTTCACAGGTTATCAAAATATATAAAAATCCTTTGAAAATAGCAGATCTATAAGCTCACAACGCATCACATGGCTATTTTTAAATAGCCAACGTTTATATAAGGCTGAAGTGGTTAATGTATGTTTTGTAATAATCAAAATCTACAAAGTAACAACTAAAGTTTTCAAATAATTGTAGTGGAGTAAAAGAACAATATTTGCCTCTGAGATGTATAGTGGAGTAGAAATAAATGTACTGGAAATTGGAAATAATCTAGTAAAGTAAAAATACCTAAAATCTTTACTTATGTACAGTACTTGAGTAAATGTAATTTGTTACTTTACACCACTGTAAAATGTTTGAAAATACACTGTTGTGTAAAATGTTTCAAAATAGCATTGTGAAAATTGTGAGCTTGTAGATCAGCTATTTTCAAATAGCCTATGTATAAAATAAAGTAAAACTACTGGAAATTGGAAATACTCTAGTACATAAGTTTGTTTTATTAATTCAATGATAAATTGTCTGCATTCATAAGTTCTCTAATGACTTCTGCTTTTAAGAAATAAACTGCAAGTAGAGTAATTGCTTTCCTCTGCTCTCTTCTGCCACCTACTGTCCACCTAAAATGAAAAACTTAAAACACACCCCCAAGGCATAGCCACACCCCCAACCTTTCACAACCTAAGGTTATGGTGGGTTATGGTGGGTACCTTTCAGAGACTCCGGTGCGTATGTGAATAGGTGACCACTGTATATGATTTAAGTGAATAAACACACACAAACGCACACACACACACACGCGCACGCGCACGCGCACACACACGCACACACACACACACACACACACACACACACACACACACACACACACACACACACACACACACACACACACACACACACACACACACACACACACACACACACACACACACACATACATAAACACCCGCGTGACAAAGAGCTGCACCGAGAGACATTCTTGTGGTTTTACAGTTCAGCAACGATAAGTGTTTCTCCATACTGCTTGGCAGAGAGAGAGAGAGAGAGAGAGAGAGAGAGAGAGAGAGAGAGAGAGAGAGAGAGAGAGAGAGAGAGAGAGAGAGAGAGAGAGAGAGAGAGAGAGAGAGAGAGAGAGAGAGAGAGAGAGAGAGAGAGAGAGAGAGAGAGAGAGAGAGAGAGAGAGAGAGAGATGCATGTAAAATGATAGTTGAACATGCATCATCAATTCCAGCGCCACTCTGCCTGAATCTACTGTATGCTACTGTATGTATCACATAAGGCATTCGTTTATGAAAAATGTTGAATTGGGATTTACAAAGTTTCTGCCCAAAAGTGACAATATCTTGACAGCTGCACAGCGTTGGCAGAGGTATGCACTCGACTTGACGCAGTCTTTGTAAAAGCAATTCTGCATAATAATAACAAAGCTGAAGCTGTCAGATTGGACCGAAACTTTCCGAAACTTTCCAAAGGTCAACGGGTCAACCTTTTGAAAAACACACACACACACACACACACACACACACACACACACACACACACACACACACACACACACACACACACACACACACACACACACACACACACACACGCGCGGACACGGACACACACACACACACACACACACACACACACACACACACACACACACACACACACACGGACACGGACACGGACACACACACACACACACGGACGGGCGAACGGACGGACGGACGGACAGGGGGCAAAACATAGTCTCGGCCACACCTTCGGCCTGGCGGAGACAATAAGGTGTGTGTTAGACTCTGTCCAATCTCGGAACCCAGAGAGAACTGAAAAGGAAAAACAGCGACCTCTGCTGTTCGTTCCTCCTCAGTTATACTCTGGGACAATGCCGACGAAGCACCAGTGCGCAAGGAAACCGGGGTTTAAGTCTGCCTTCACCGCTCCACTTCCGGGTGGTGCGACTACGTTTTCATTCCCACTAACAATATTTCTACATGGAACACTAACACCACTTCTCCCAGAGAACATGGATGGTTTTGGTTATAAGCCCACTTGTTTCTATGATGAAAGAGCAAGTTAAAATGTGAATATCTTTCCGTGGTTTTGTCTGCTCCGCGGACGCTATTGTTAAATTAGTTTCGGTTAGTTTCCAGTAGGGAAGGATCGACGGACACGTGAATCCCGCCCACTACATTTGATTGGGTAAAGTGCGGCCTGCTTCCTGATCTGGAGGCACGCCCACTCCCACACAGTGTGTACACGTTCTGACGAACCTTCAGGACAGATTCCAACGCAGTGCAGAATCTGTTCTTGAGAGATTAGAGTCTGTCAGATATAGAAGCAGAGAGAAAAAGAGAGACACTGACCTATTGAACTCGTAGATGTCCTCGATGTTACAGAACAGACTGCTGACCTGCTCTGGTTTCAATTGCAGCTCACCACACTCTATGATGCACCCCAGATAGTCCTGTAGAGAGAGAGAGAGAGAGAGAGAGAGAGAGAGAGAGAGAGAGAGAGAGAGAGAGCAAAACATTAGTGTTGTTCACCAAATGTCACCAAATGATCTCCACCTCACCCCCTAGCACTTGTGTGTCTTGTGCACAATAAATTTGCTATTAATTTGCATTGCAAACACACACACACACACTCACGCGCGCGCAAATACACACATACAAACGCACGCACGCACGCACGCACGCACGCACGCACGCACGCACGCACGCACGCACGCACGCACGCACGCACACACACACACACACACACACACACACACACACACACACACACAAAGGAGCAGCTACATGTGTAGACAATTTACTAGATATCGTTGTTGTCGGGCAGAAACCTCTTATCTCCATATTCTAACAGGGTTTTTTTTTATAAATTAATGCCCTACTTGATCATACTACAATCCTGAAAAGTAACAGTTCTGGACATATGAGGTTTCCAGCCAACAGAGGCGATATGATACATCCTGTGTAAAATGTAATTGTAGCTGACACACCTGAATAGACTATAAGCTCTGTCCATGTGGGAGGTTTATAGTGGTTCATCATTCAAACCGTTCAAAGATTCATGTCAATAATTTGACACAAAATATTTACAAATTATTTCATTAATTTACAAGCTTCCGTTTCCATAGCAACATAAACAGGGGCGGAGCAACAGTTTGTTACACAGAGCAACATTTGAGTATTCAACAAGGCTGTGTAATGAGAGCCTGCAATAACCTTGTTAACCTTGAGATAGAGAGAGAGAGAGAGAGAGAGAGAGAGAGAGAGAGAGAGAGAGAGAGAGAGAGAGAGAGAGAGAGAGAGGCAGAGAGAGAGAGAGAGAGAGAGAGAGAGAGAGAGAGAGATTATGTCTGTTGCCTTTAAAAGGTGATGAATGTAGCCAATGACCCTCATTATATGGGTCATTACAAACACACACACACACACACACGCACGCACGCACGCACGCACGCACGCACGCACGCACGCATGCACACAGGACATTATTTAAAGAGGAGGGGGAGGGGGGGGTCAATGGAGGAGCATAGAGAAATATAGGAGACAGAGAGAGAGAGAGAGAGAGAGAGAGAGAGAGAGAGAGAGAGATTTTACTCTACCCATACATACGGCCAGTGGAGTATTAATTATTGAAAAAAGGACATAACTCGAGTAAAGTCAAACTAAAACTATAGGCTACCTCAAAACTGAACTTACTGTAAGTACCATACTTGAGTAAACGTTCTTAGTTACTTTCCACCACTGCATTTATGATTGCTCAGTCAATTAAATCAAGTCAGATGCTGCAACCTAGGGTTGCAGCATCTGACTTGACAAAGTTAGCATCATAAATTCAGACACATTCTTCTGTCATCAGCAAGTGGTACAAACACATAATACCGTGTCTCTGTGTTTATCTATCTATAAATGTGCAGCATCTCTGCGTATCTGTGTGCAGTGGTGTAAAAGTAATAAGTACATTTACTCAAGTACAATTTTGAGGTATTTGTACTTTACTTGAGTATTTCTAATTGTCTCCGCCAGGCCGAAGGCTGGCGAGAGAGTATGTTTTACCCCCCGTACGTCCGTCCGTGTGTGTGTGTGTGTCCGTGTGTGTGTCCGTCCGTCCGTCCGTCCGTCTGTGAACAGCTAATCTCCAACACCGTTGGCCCGCTCGCTCCGAAACTGTGCACACACACTCCCTGGATGCCAATTCAGAACCTCTGTCCCAAATTTATCACATAGCCCTGTTATAGCGCCACCATGAGGCCGATTTGTGCAAAATCCATTTACTCCTACAGATTTTATCCAAACGTCATGCAAATCGGTACACAGTATCTCTATAGTCATGTGATCAACACGGATCTGTCCGATTTTCCATATTCCATCCTCATTGGCTAAGGTTGGCCTCAAAAGTTTGCAGGATTGGTCCGTTTTGAACAAAATGCCTCAAATCATGAACGCAGTTTGCGAATTCCGTGAAATTTCACACGCACATTCCCACTAGGCCGAGGAAGAAATGGCACCCTTTTCACATTGGCCTGTTATAGCGCCACCAGCAGGTCTAATCTTAGCAAAACACATTTTTGGAACAAAAGCCTCAAATCATGAATGCAGTGTCTGATTGCCGTGAAAAAGCCTAAGAAGAAATGACACCCCTTTCACATTGGCCTATTATAGCGCCACCAGGAGGCCACAATAACGTACCTGACCTGGCGGAGACCTGTGCTCCGAGGAGCACTTTTTCTAGTTTCCAATACTTTTACTTCTACTCCACTACATCTCAGAGGCAAATATTGTACTTTTATTCCACTACAATTATTTGAACACAACGCGTTGCGATGCGACGCGTTGTGAGCTTGTAGATCTGCTATTTTCAAACATTTTAGTACTTTTACTTTTGGTACTTTAATTACATTTTGATACCAATACTTTTGTACTTTTTACTCAAGCACATTTTTAATTCCGGACTTTTTCCCACCACTGTCTGTGTGTCTGTCTCTGTCTCTCCCCCGCATATCTGGAGAACTGTCCGACCGATCAACGCCAGGACCCGAGGGAGTGACGTGGCCCAGTGGGAAGACTGCGGTTCGGCGGTTGTCCAGAAATATTTATGAATCCACGAATATCTGTATGTCTGTCTGTGTCACTTTGAGACCCTTTATGCCCATATATGGAGATCTCTGTATCTGTCTGTCTGTCTGTCTGTCAAGTCCACTTACATTTTTATATATTGTTACAATATTTAATGTCTTAAAATGCAGTAATTATTTTGTTTCTCAACTTTATAGTCTTGATAGTTCACTGTGATTTACTAGTTTTTAACTTTGGGTGCTGTTGCTTTTAAATATTATTAATACATATTTGGTATTTGGTGCACATTTGGTTGCCAGTTTTCTTTTGCCTCCATACATTTCGGCCAATAAGCCTCCAGGGTCCGCTTACAGCAGTAAATCTCAATATGTTTCATTTCAAGAACCCCCAGTTTACATAAGGCCATGGACCCCCATTTGATATGATGTTTATCCCATGGACCGAAATCTACACTGTAAAATCCTCTGTGTTAATTAAACTGTGAGAGTGTAAAAACGGAACTCAGTGGTTCTCAACCTGTTCAGAGTCAGACCCCTCGAAATAATCATATTTGAAACGGGGACCGTCCACCCTGACAAGCATTTGGAATTGTAGGAGTTCAGGCATTACATTTAGTTGAGTTGGTTCCAGAGTTGTGAGCCTCTTTATGAGCCTCTCTGTTGCCTCTTTATTATTTGACAATTTGGCCAATGTTTGACCAGTTCTTATATTTTATTGATGCAGTAATGGTCATATTTCTTTTCTTTGTTTGTTAGTTTTTTTTAAGTATTAAAAAGCTTAAAAGTTGTAAAATTGTCACTTCACTGTCATCTGGGGACCCCCCCCCCCAAATCATGTGGGGGCCCCTGGTGGTCCTGACCCACAGGTTGAGAACCACTGATTTAACTGGGAACCCCCTGGAACCTCAAGGACCCTTGGAGGGTCCCTGGACCCGACACGTTGAGAACCAGTTGCTTTACATGGTCAGGTCCATGATGGCGTTGACAATGTCGTTGTTGCAGTTCTTCAGCGTGCGCACGGCCTTGGCCCGCGACACGTTGGCTTGTGACATGACCAGCTCCACGTCTTTGGCCTCCACCCCGGTCTCGTCCAGCTCCTTCTCCTCTTCACTCTCCTCCTCCTCCTCTACCTTTGGCGCCTCTGCTTTTTCCTGGACGTTTGAAAGGGCTTGTCCCTGGACCTTGAACTTCTCAGCTGCGGCCAGCTGCGCTTGCCGGGACAGGTCCTCGATCTTAGCCTCGCCAAAGACAATGTAGGTGTCCGACGCGGGGCTCTTGTAGACGTCCGGTTTTGTGATGACGAACAAGATGTCCTTGGACTTGCGAATGTTCACCCTGGTGACTCCCATTATCGGCCTCAAGCCGAGCTTTGACATGGCCTTTCGCGCCTTCTTTTCGCTCCGGCTCTGTTTCGTTTCGCTGATCAACAGTTCCTCCCCTATTCCAGCGGGCGCGAGCAGAGAGTGAGGCGTCCGCGTTGTCAGTTCAGAGTCCGGTTCCTCCACTGACTCGTCGCTGTCCGATTTGGCCTGATCGAGAGCATCTCCGAGAGCATCTCCAGTTTGGACGGCGATATTAGCATCACCGTTTAACAGATCAGAAGCTGTCTTTGAGGAACTTTCTTTGGTCAAGTGCCGAGAGTGCATAAGTTGAGGAGTGCTAGAGGATTCGGGAGGTGATGGATTCTCCAGTTCAGGAAGAACCATCGTCTCCGGTGGTCCAGAAGAATTGGACACTCCCACTGCAGTCTCTACCTGAGGCTGCTGCATCTCCTGCTCGCTGACCGGTACGGTCTCTGTGGCTTTGCCGGGCATAGTGGCAATTGAGGATTATTCCAATATATGACCACACACTCCAGAAACTGTTGATGAATCACTATTGGGTGACTGTGGAATTTGTTTTTATTGCTTTCTGATGTGTTGTGTCTGACAGTGATTGTCTTTCAATATCTGATCAAATAGTTCCTCTTGTAGGAGGTGAAGGCTCTGAAGTCCGGGGGGTTCTTCTTGTAAAGGATGAAGGTAGTAGAAGAACACTTGTTAACCGACCAATACTTTTCTGTCTGTCTGTCCGTCTGTCTGTCCCATTTATGCTGATATAAGGAGATCCCTGATGTCATCAAAAGGATGTCATAGTACTGACGTCATAGGCCAGCCCCCAAATACTGGCAATTCAATTTGTTTTGCTTGATTTACTGAAAATTAAAGCCGTACATCAGCGACTAGCATGCAATGCACCTACATGAAAC
>NC_139945.1:4991101-4996101 GCF_963454915.1 Gymnoscopelus microlampas | reverse complement strand
TTGATATCAATTGGATCTAAACAAACGCGCTGTACGCACCACGCATACGCGCTCTTTGAAAAGTCTGCCGTAGATTGGCCGTGAGAGTGCACAAAAAAAATTAATGAGTTATTTCCATTTGTCCCTTATTTCCTTGAGTCATGTCTTACGATACGCATATTTATCCATCACGTTCCTTATTTCCCAGAGTCTTGTCTAACTCTGATAGTGCTCAAACGAATGAGTAAGTGATTTCCATTTGTCCCTTATTTCCCCGAGGCATGTGGTCATGAATGCAGTGGAAGTACTCAAATTCTTTACTTAAGTAAAAGTACCAATACTGCAATATAAAAATACTCTGTTACAAGTAAAAGTCCAGAATTAAAAATTTACTTGAGTAAAAGTACAAAAGTATTGGCATCAAAATGTACTTAATGTACCAAAAGTAAAAGTACTAAATATTTGAAAATAGCCGATCTACAAGCTCACAACGCGTCGCGATGCGACGCGTTGTGAGCTTGTAGATCTGCTATTTTCAAATAGCCTGGGTATAAAATAGGTTTAAAGTGGTTAATGCATGTTTTATAATGTAATCATTTATATCCGAAAAGTAACAAGTAACTAAAGTTTTCAAGTAAACGTAGTGGAGTAAAAGTACAATATTTGCCTCTGAGATGTAGTGGAGTAGAAGCAAAAGTATTGGAAATTGGAAATACTCAAGTAAAGTGCAAATACCTCAAAATTGTACTTAAGTAAATGTACTTAGTTACCTTCCGCCACTTGAGTCATGAGTCATGATAACTCACCTCCACGACGCTCTTCAGATCTCTGACGTAGGCCTGTTCCGTCTCCAGTATCTCCAACACCACTCTGTCCAGCCTGGACAGCTGTCTGGGCGAGGTCGGGGGCTCCGCCGCCGCGGCGTGGACCCCGGGGGCCACGCGGCGACCGGCCCCTCCTCCTCCTCCTCCTCCGGCCCCGGGACCTCCCCCCGGTGGGCCGCCGAGCGGCGTGAGGTCCAGGCTGATGTCGGAGCCGTTCCGCTTGGGCGTGGAGGAGGAAGAGGAGCGAGCGTTGTAGGAGGGAACGGCGCCGTACGGCAGCGAGGAGGAGGAAGAGGAGGAGGAGGATGAGGAGGAGGAGTGGGGGGCGTCCTGGAGGGGGGGAATGTATAATGGTTATAGGTCAGGGGTGATGCAACTTTGATGATGGAGAGGGCCACTGTGTTTCCACACTCACTCCAACGGGTCACATTTCACATACTGTCTCTCCGTATTTCAACTTTTTTCGCCATTCTATATCATACAAAAGTAGCACAAATAGCCGATCTACAAGCTCAAAACGTGTCGCAGTGCGACGCGTTTTGGAATCCAGATGCTATTTTTGAATTGGAATTCTGAAAAGTAATTTTTTTCTTTAATTTCAAATGCATTATACTTATATATAAATACAAATAAACACATTTATGAACTTAAATACAAATACATTGGACATAAAAAAAAGACAATTTTAATACTAGTCATTAAGCTGCTAATATAGACTGAAGTCATTAAAGCGGGTCATGTTTGCATGTTTGGAATTGTAACAGCTGAAATCAATAATATATCAGTATTCCGATATTAACCTGCGGGCCGCATTAAGTGAAGGTGGGGGCCACATGAGGCCCCCGGGCCGCCAGTTGCCCATGTATGTTATAGATGATAGGTTCTGATGCTATACGATTCAGTGGTGGAAGAAGTGGAAGGAGGTCCAGTCAGTGGACACCTAAAGCTTGTGGGCACCTCAACGTCAAATTTCATCCGTCGGGTGGAAAAACCTGTTATGTCCAAAACTTTTCGGGATTCAAATTCAAAGATAGCAAAAGTAGCAGATCAACCAGCTCTAAATGCGGCGTGACGCGTCGTGTTTTGAGCTTGTAGGTCTGCTATTTTTTGATACTTTTGTGTGACGCTGTATGTAGTATGATCAAGTAGGGTGTTAATTTACAAAAAAAACATAAAGGTTAAGGTTTCTGCCCGACAGCGACAATTTGCTATTTTCTTTTCTCCAAAATGTAAAAAAAAATAATAATAATAAAAGTATATGCTTTGGAAAATGGTCAGAAATAATGTAAGGTAGGCCTATATATGATTTGAACATGCATGGTACATCATTATCAGACCTATATGTACCCTTCAACCTCTTGTTAATCCACAAAATGACAGGTTTTGAAGCTATTTGAAGCATTTGTAGAAATATTGGGCCTTAAATACAATAAAGAAATTATTATATGCTTGGCTGCTCACTTGTAAAATAAATGTAGGTATAAAATCAAATGCATATATATATATTTTATTCTTTTTAAAGAAAATAATTGGTGCCCAGTGTTCTCAGGGTCCCACTGTTCCGGTTGCCGAAGAAGTACTCAGATCTTGTACTTAAAGTAGTTTTTTACCCATTTTCAACTTTTCTTCAAATAATTGGTCCTCATTAATGCTCATTATAAGATGGCACCATTTCTGTCTACTTACTCTGGGCTGTGGACAGTTCAGAAACCTGCCTGAATATGAAGATACGGTTAAAAATGGCAAATTTTTCAAAACTTGTGAAAATAGCAGCGCAGTGAGCTTGCAGATCGGCTTATTTTTTCTCTCTAAAAGAAGGTAAAACAATATTGGTTAATATCATGTTAATACTTAATGATAATTAAAAGCTCCATCCCTACCTGCAGGGACACAGAGGAGGAGGCGGAGCTGGAGAGGGACAGGGAGGAGGAGCAGGCCGTGTTGACGGAGGTGCAGGACGACGAGGAGGCTCCGCCCCCGCCCACGCCCCCTCGCTCCCCGGGCGACGACGACGTCATCATCAGCTTACCCACAATGCCGCTCAGAGACGAGGCCGAGGAGGGGCGCTTGGTGGCTGGGGGGAGAGAGAGAGAGAGAGAGAGAGAGAGAGAGAGAGAGAGAAGACATGTTAAATTTGACATCAACAGCAACATGTCCTTATTTCCCTGAGTCATGTCTTCATTTCCCTGAGTCATGTCTAACTCTGAACGTGTACATAATAGGGCATAGCAGTGGCCATTTTGTGGTGCCTCATTTTCCCCACAGAGATTTCCGAAAATATTTTAAGCCTGGAACCAAGCCATCCAGGCTCCTGGTGAATCATGACCATAAAACATTTGATTCTGTGTCCAATTTTTTTTTAATGTTTAATTGTATTATATATATTGAATTATTTAATAACATGTAATATTTTTTTTGCGGTTGCGTTCAGAATCAAATGTTCTATTGTCATGATTCACCAGTAGCCTGGATGGCTTGGTCCCAGGCCCATAATTTGTATAAATATTAGCGTAGCACAGTGGTTCTAAAACTTTTGAATTCAAGGACCCGCATAACTCCCGCAGAGAGTACAAATGGAACCCCTTAAGGGTCCATTAGGTTCCATTTGTACACTCTCAGAGTTTCACACCTGTAATGGTCCCTGGACCACACTTTGAGACCCACTGGTGTAGCAGAGTGTTTCCAGTGAGCCAATTAACATGCACTCTGACTCTGTTTGACCAGAATGGAACAGAGACTCAATTAGTATAATTGGTAAGACTCGTAAAAAAGAGGCCCAATTTCTTTCCAATATGGCTACTGCATGTGCATAGAGCCTATTGCATGAAGTTGATAATGCAAAGTTAACCCATTGAGACCTGAAGCCGATTCTACATGTCTCCTAAATCTCAACAGTTTTCTGAAAAACGTATGTTTCTATATCAGTGGTGCTCAATCTTTTTCATGTCAGGGACCCCCAAAATTATATGTATTTGGCCGAGGACTCCTGTTACATGTGAGGGTTCTTTCTATTTCATTATATTTATTGCAAGGTTATTTGGTAGGGGTGCATTTCTCCTTTCCGACATGTCGCCTTTCCGACGTTGACTAACCCTATACCTAACCCTAACCCTAACCTTAACCGCACGCGGAAGCCACTAGTCGGAGTGGTGAGATGTCGGAATGGAAGGAGCACCCCATTTGGTAGTCCATTCAGCATGCAGTGCATTCAGCTTAGGATCTGCATGGGAGAAGACCTGGCTGGGAGGAGACCTTCAATCAGGAGATGGACCAATCAGAGGACGCCTTCCTCCCCTACTTAAAAGCTGGCAGCACCTGTGTGCTTTGGCAGTGTGTGGTAGCTGTCGGTGCTGTGTGGTAGTTGTCCATGTCAAGTCAATACTTTGAGTGCTAACATTTTGGTAGCCCTCTGTATTTTGTGTGCTCTGTGACACCATATTCAAGTTGCACTCTGTTTAAGTTGAACCTACTGAAGTAGTGTTGAGATTCTAAAGGAGTAAGTTCAACCATAATTCTGAGTTTGTTTGACCACCAGTGCCAGCTTTTTGTGAACCAGCCACCATTTTGTTTCAGTTTAGAGTAGGGAAGTTAGCTTAGATTAGGGAATTAATGTAATTTTGATTTGGTAGAGGTTAGGTTAAGTAGGGGTTTCAAAGCATAGGTTAGTTTGCTATATTTATTTATTGATTTTGCAATGGGGTCATTTTCCATGTTTATATAATTTTAGGTTTAACTGTCTTATTAATGTAAAACTGTTATCTGTGTCACTTTCCGAGCAACCACAAGAAAAAGGTCAAAACAATAAAACTACTTTTCACTTGCCAACCTTATGTTACGGTCCCTAGACTAAGGATCGTAACACCCCATCAAAATATTGTGTTCCAGGGACCCCCTGAGCAAAGATTTGAGTTAAAAAATAATTGCTTTAAAAAGATATATATTCAAAGATTTGCACACATTTTCACGATTTTTCAAAAATGGTAGATCTACAAGCTCGTAGTGCGGCACTCGGTGCCGCGCTATGAGCTTGTATATCTGCTATTTTTGAATAGCCCAAAGTGTGAAATAATACTTTTTAGCTCAAATCAAAAAATGACACAGTTCCAGGTCTTAATGGGTTAAGGAGTAGAGGCCACACCCGCAAATAATCACGGCAACTCCTCGTTTGCGTGAGTGCCCTTGTGCAAGCGGTGCTTC
>NC_139945.1:4976101-4978601 GCF_963454915.1 Gymnoscopelus microlampas | reverse complement strand
GGTTCCAGTCATTTAGTTGATGACTAAATTACTGGAATAATGAGCATTAGTGGTCCTCACTAATGCTCATTATATGGTATACCATTTTTGTCTACTCACTGTGTCTCAGAGGAAAACCGTCTTACCGGTCACATCATTGATGGGGAATTCAGGGTAATAGCCTCTATGCACAGCAGCCATTTTGGAGAGAAATTGGGCCTCTTCTTACTTCCTTCACAGGTGTTACCAATGATACTAATGAAGGCTCTGTTCCATTCTGGTCAAACAGAGTCAGGGTGCTGATATTGTGCATGTTGGCTCACTAGAAACACTACTGGGTCTCAAAGTGTGGTCCAGGGACCCCCATGGTTCCTTGAGGGGGTGTAACTCTGAGAGTGTACAAATGGAACCAAATGGACCCTCCCGGGTCCATTTGGTTCCATTTGTACACTCTCAGAGTTATGGGGGTCCTTGAAATTAAAAAGTTTGAGAACCACTAAATGGAACAGATCCTTCATTAGTATCATTGGTAACACCTGTGAAGGAAGCAAGGAAGGGGCCCAATTTCTGTCCAATATGGCTGCTGTGCATAGAGCCTAGAAACTGCAGGCTAAAAAAAAAAAAAAAAAAAAAAATGCAGGCTTTCTATTCCTGGAAAGTCAGCATGCTATATGGAAGGTATTGTTCTTGCGTTAATAAAATACAAATAAAACATTTATCAGCCCATTTATCAGGACGGAAACGTCTTCACCTACAGTCTTTGTGTTGAG
Organism: Gymnoscopelus microlampas; assembly: GCF_963454915.1. Classification (NCBI taxonomy): domain Eukaryota; kingdom Metazoa; phylum Chordata; class Actinopteri; order Myctophiformes; family Myctophidae; genus Gymnoscopelus; species Gymnoscopelus microlampas. Next base: position 4,977,852 of record NC_139945.1, on the reverse strand, counting down.
TGAGAGTGACAGTGGTTCAGTAAGAGAAATAGAAATAGAAATGACAGAACTTATGTTGGCATACAAAAGGCTACTGTGGAGTGGGTGACGTCTGATTTAAGCAGTCAAACTAATTGGCCTCACAGCTTACTGTATGTGTGACTACTGACTACACACCTGTTGATGCACACAGGATAAATCAGTCATCCCCACACACATAAGCCAAGTAAGTTCCAATACTCATTACTTCCACACTCACGTCCTCCACTCGCACCTTAGTCCCGCCTCCGTGCGAGGAGACAAGGATTAAATGCGATTCCGGAGGAATCGGGCAGGTTGGACTGACAGCCACATTCCAGCATTCACATTTCTGCTTACTCGTTCTCCTCTGTCCTACAGATGTCATGTTGTATATCGGAAGCCGTATTTCCCTCATATATGCTTATGAATTGAGTTGAATGCATGTTTGACATGCATTCTCCCACACCCATGCACAACAAACAGCATGATTGTGTAAATATGATCTAACAATATTTTTATTGGTTGCTTCAGTAGCTTTGATTACTGTTATTCAGATGCATTATACTGTACATAAATGTACTTCAGTGTCTCTTCCAGTTTAATCAAGTGGGACACTTTCACTCTCAGACGTTACACACGCACACGCACGCGCGCGCACACACACACACACACACACACACACACACACACACACACACACACACACACACACACACACACACACACACACACACACACACACACGCGCGCGCACACATCCTCGAAATCATCCCTTTGAAGTCTGCAACAAGGCACCGCTATTAGACCCTATCTCCCAGACAGTGTGGTTTCCAATCCATAGCCCGAGCAGACAGACAGTGCACTGTACTATCCAATAACAAAAGAGTGCGGAGTGAGCGAGTGAGCAGAAACGCTGACGTGGCAAGATTAATCACACCTACAGGTATAATTCCAGCCCGAGCTCAGCCCTGGTCCATGGGGTTTGAGCTAGGCCTGGCCCCAACCTCACAAAGGGTCTGAAATGTATTTTAGCCCGAGCCCACCCGAGACTAAACACCAAATTAATCTCTTTGTGATCATGTGTGCTTTCTCTGATGCATGAAGCGTACTACTCTGATGTGCGCTCACTCACGCTGTGTGATACTGTACATGCAAACCAATCCGGGAACCCATCGGCAAAAAATAAATAATGGAGAAAAAGAGGTTTTCCTTAGAGTTTGCCTTTGTGGGCACCGCCCAATTCCCTGTGTGGAGACCGGATGTCGGCCCGTTTACTCTCCTTCAGCCCTCCTCTTCCGGTAGTGCTTGTTTTCATTCCTGATAACAATAACTCTACACGTTGTAATGGGAATAGGCTCTATTCACAGCAGCCATATTATGAAGACATTCACAGGTGTTACCAATGATACTAATGAAGGCTCTGTTCCATTTAGTCTAGCACAGTGGTTTCCACGACCCCCATAACTCTGAGAGTGTACAAATGGAACCAAATGGACCCTTCCGGGTCCATTTGGTTCCATTTGTACACTCTCAGAGTTACACACCTGAGGGGCCATTTGGAAGCCCATGAGGGTCCCTGGACCCCAACTGTAGACCCACTGGTGTAACAGAGTGTTTCCAGTGAGCCAACATGCACAATATCAGCACCCTGACTCTGTTATGACCAGAATGGAACAGAGCCTTCATTAGTATCATTGGTACCACCTGTGAATGTCTTCATAATATGGCTGCTGTGAATAGAGCCTATTGCC
>NC_139945.1:4971101-4973601 GCF_963454915.1 Gymnoscopelus microlampas | reverse complement strand
TGTCACTACTCCTGTCCCAACAAAAAAGTCCTTGTTGCAACACCGTTGTTCAGTGTTTTCCAATATGTGGTCCGGGCCACCGTTGAGAGGCGCCAAAGATGAGGCCTTGTCTGGTTGGAGGTAGTCCAATGTTTCAAACATGATGCACAACATCATAGCTAACTCCCACATGTAACATCATTGTGGAGTAAGCCTTGCCGAGCCATGAGGCCCATAGGGCAGGAGCCTATCTCCTGTTTCTGTAGCGTGAGGCGACTTGATGTACTAGTACAGTACTGTACATCCCCCTGGACATGACGCTAGTATGTCGCAATAAAAAATGCAATTAGATCTACTAGCTTGGCTATGTATGCTATTTGTTATAGTAGGGCTTAAGTGGTTAAAGGGATAGTTCACCCAAAACATAACTTTTTTTCTATCGATTAGTCACCCCATGAAGACTTGAATTAATGGATATTTCTTTTGTTTTTTGTCGCATTTCTAAGCCAATAATTTGATGACCAGTGGACCGGTAGGCAGTGGTTCCAATAGGAGACACAAAGGAGACTCTTTGTGTCTCCTAACAGAACCGCTGCCGGTCATCAAATTATTGGCTTAGGAATGCAACAAAAACAAAAAAATATACATTCATTCAAGTCTCCATGGGGTGACTAATCGATAGAAAAAAAGTAATTTTGGGGTGAACTATCCCTTTAGTATGGAAAGGTCCTTGATAACTGCTCAAAATGTATAGACATCACCAATGGAGGAAGTTGCTATACATTCTGCATTGACTGTATTTGATACAATATCGGCCAATAAATGTCTGGCATTCAAAACCAGTTATACTTGCAATGCTATGGAAGCCTCTCTACTGTTAACTGTGAAACTAAATGTATATCGATGATATATAAGGACGCCAGGGTATGTTTTACTTTGTAATTATAATAAAGGACATTATGAGGTTTCCACCCGACAGTGACGACATGCAACATGTTGACCTCTGTTTGACCTCTGACCTGTGTTCTTAGGTGATCTGTGGCTGCCACGTCCTGACGCCTCAGGCATGGTGTGATGATGTCACAGGAAGTGGAAACCTGAGGAAATTACACGCTGTTAATCAATCGGTCGATCAATAAATCCATCCATCAATCAATACGTCTGTCCCTCCATCTGTCAGTCAATCGATGAATCAATCAATCAATCCAACAGTCAATCGAATCACCAACTAGTCAACAGGTCCGTCTGATAATGTTTCCTTCGGTCAATGAATTTAATATATTATTAAATCAGTTAATCAATACATTATTGTCATGTTACAGCTATGGGAATTATCTTCAGGAAGAGGACTGAAGGTTGCCATTAAGCACGTTTTTGTTAGCCTGATTATCAGCTTGAAGCTGCCTGGAGCTTCAGTCTGAAATTGTCTGCAGTGTCGGTGATTACGAGGGGGAGGGGATTCGAATTTCCCTAAACCAATCACAAGAGATCCACGGATCTACCTACAACTGATGTCATCGCACAGCTTGTTTTAGCAGATATTCGCTGATTGGCTTGTGGTTAGACCCACCCCCACCTCCGACTCTCATAGGACGGTACTTTTTGGTATCGAAGAAAGTCCTAGGCTCACATTTCAACACCAGACCAAGAGGCAGTCCACTCAGAGAGTGGGCGGGGTCTATGTTTTGGAACCAGGCTATGTTTTTGTACTTAATGATACGATGTTGTTGCACACCTACAAGAGAGCTTGTAGATCTATGTTGATATGAAATAAGTTATGAGGCCATCGCTGACTTCACACATTCACAGAAACAGGCTGAGACCCAGACGATAATGTTTGGACACTTTGTGTAGTTTGATGCATTATATCTCTGACATACAGTATGTTTAGTTTTATATTGCACTTTGTCTGAATGCTTTGTGCCTTAATGGCTAAATGTCTTGTATATTGTCTCTGTCAGGAGGAAACCTCATATCTCCAAAACTCTCTTTTCAGGATTAAAATTCAAAAGTATCAAAAGTATCAGATCTACAAGCTCAAAACGTGTCGCTTCGCACCACGTTTTGAGCTTGTGGATGTGATACTTTTGATACTTTTGTATGACGCTGTAGTACTATGATCAAGTAGGGCATCAATTTACAAAAAAAAAAAAAATAGTAGATAAGAGGTTTCTGCCCGACAGCGACAATTATGTTTTGTAATATATTGCACTTTGTCTGAATGCGTGTCTGTCTTAATGTCTCAATGCTTGATGCCTTGTATAAAGAACTCCGAATTACCTTGTTGTCTTGCCTAGGTCAGGACACACTTTGGCAGGGACACGTATCATCAATATACTGTCTCCCCCTCAGTTTAGAAATAAAGATTGTGTGTGTGTGTGTGTGTGTGTGTGTGTGTGTGTGTGTGTGTGTGTGTGTGTGTGTGTGTGTGTGCGTGTTCGTGTGTGCGTGTGTGTGTGTGTGTGTGTGTGCGCGTGGTCTGGGTGTCTGCTTTGTGTCAGCTGCTCTGTGTGGTCTCTCT
>NC_139945.1:4828601-4961101 GCF_963454915.1 Gymnoscopelus microlampas | reverse complement strand
TGGGAGTGTGGCTACAAATGTAACCAAATGGACCAATTAGGGTCCATTTGGGTTGTAGAGTTACAAATGAGGGAATGAGTGAGTTGTGTCTATTTGGTCCTTATTTCCCGGAGTCATGTCTAGTCTAGTGTACATGACCCTTAAGGCCAGTCCACACCAATGCATCTCCTTGCAACAAAACCTCTTTAAGGCCAGTCCACACAAATGCAACTGCCATTTGGGATAATGGTTTCAAGTAGTTGCAAGGAGTTGCATGTTGCAAGGAGTTGTGTCGTGAATCATTGGTGTGGTGCCTTTACAGGTTCATTTTGGTTACATTATCTCTCAGAGTTGCACATGAAGCAATGAATGACTTATACATAAATGACGTACTCCTCATGTCTAACGCTGGGAATGTACCTACAAATATAATTAACCCACTAGTCACACACTCTAGGACCCAAATGGACCCACTAGTGACCAGTGGGTCCATTTGCGTCGTAGAGTTACACCGATGAAGAGTACGTTACATGTATAGCAAACTGTTCCTTATTTCCCAGAGTCATGTCCAGTGTACACGACACTTACGGGTCAATTTGGCTACATGTATACGTTCTTAGAGTTAAATGAACACTTTCTTCTTCATGGTGTTCAGACTATTGTTTTACTGCCTGCTCTATTGTGTTGTCCCATAAAGACATAACGCCTCCAGAGGGATCAGCGGAGAGACACTCACTCGCTGACGTCTCCCGCACTGCCATAAATATGTCATCACTGCTGCACAACATAGGACTATAAAAATAAGATGGGACTTCACTGCATGCGTGTGTACGCGCGTGTGCGTGTGCGTGCGCACGTGTGTGTGTGTGTGTGTGTGTGTGTGTGTGTGTGTGTGTGTGTGTGTGTGTGTGTGTGTGTGTGTGTGTGTGTGTGTGTGTGTGTGTGTGTGTGTGATGGAATTCCCCCTTCTAGCATAATGTCTCTCTAATAATAGATGCTTGGTCTGCTATCAGGCAGGTAGATTGACATGTGTGTCAGTCAGACAGTGCGAATTATTTCTCTCTCTCTCTTTTACGGTCTCTCTCTCTCTCTTTTACAATATGTCTGTCTGTCTCTGTCTCTGTCTCTGTCTCTGTCTCTGTCTCTGTCTCTGTCTCTCTCTCTCTCTCTCTCTCTCTCTCTCTCTCTCTCTCTGGGCATGGGAAACTATACGTTTACATTGCCAAAGCAAGTGTGAAATGAAAACAATCAGAACTGAGACATGTATGTGCACAATTAAAACACAGGCCTACTAGGGTAAACACATGTCTCTGTCTGTCTGTCCGTCTGTCTCTCTGTCTGTCTGTCTCTCTCTGTAGTGTTGCCAAAATTCTGGTTCATCCTCAATGTATCACTCTGAGGTCGGAAATGCTGTGGTCTCTATGTCTCTCTGTCACACAGACACACGCACACGCACACGCACACGCACACGCACACGCACACGCACACACACACACACACACACACACACACACACACACACACAGGCGCGCATGCACAGATCAATGCAACACTGCTGTCTTTGTCTGTCTAACCTCAGCTCCTAACCTCTGATTATGTTAACGAGCTCGCTAATTACTCCTCTAACGATGTACCCCGAGTCACCATGGAAACCACCAGACCATAATATCCATAATTGTCCCATGCTTAGATATTAGGGCATGGTTTGAGATGTTTCAAATAGTTTGGGCGTGCTTGTTTTGTCTTCCGCAGCGCCGGACTAAACTGCACGATCCGGGGTGTTCATTTCACTCGGAAGGTGTAAAAAATGCAGTGGTATATGTTAACTTATGCATCTCTTCCTCGTTTCCCTGAGTCATGTCTAACTCTGAAAGCCTACAAATGTAACCAGGTTACATTTGTACACTCTCAGAATTACAAATGAAGAAATGACTGAGTGATATCCATTTTGTCCTTATTTCCCGGATTGTCCTTACATCAGCATGTCTAAATGATTGTGCAAATGCGAACAAAGTGTAAGGTTTACATTTTGTGAATGTTGTTGACAGCAGCACGTAGGAATTTGGAACGGAATCACACAGACAACCTTCTCACTTTCAACACAGAGGATGTGAAAATGGTAAACAAGGAGAGGAGAGGATGAGAGGAGAGGAGAATCAATTGTATTGTCAGATCATTGGTTGACAGATGTAAAAAAAAAAAAAAAAAAAAAACATGGGTGATATTTGTTTTTGCAAGAGGATAGGAGAGGAGAGGAATTAACTGAGAGACAGAGAACGAGAGACGAGAGAGAGGCATATAAGAGAGAGAGAGAGAGAGAGAGAGAGAGAGAGAGAGAGAGAGAGAGAGAGAGAGAGAGAGAGAGAGAGAGAGAGAGAGAGAGAGAGAGAGTCGGGCCATCGAGAGGATCGGGCCATCGAGAGGAAAAGGAGAGAGCTGTTTCCAGTTAGGAGGATTGGGAAGAGGGGGGCAGGGGGGGAGGAGGAAGGGAGAGAGAGGGAAACAGAGTTCAGTCTTTTCCAAACAAACTAGAGACCATGTTGAAAACCCTGTTCCATGTTTATTATCCTCATGGATATACTGCCTTAAATCTACCAAATATCACACGCTAATGCAGCGCTTCTCAACCAGCGGGCCGGGGCCCCACCGGTGGGCCATCAGGGTAGTGCAAGTGGGCTCCCCAATGATTGACAAAGATTTTAACCCATTAAGACCTGAGGCTGATTCTACAAAGGCCTTCTAAAATCAGTAGTTCTCACACTTTCAAGATTTTTCAAAAATGTTCAAACATATACTGCAGCAGAACCTTTTTGTACAAACGGCAGTGCGTCACTTCGCAGCTCACAGTGCGTCACTTCGCAGCTCACAGTGCGTCACTTCACAGCTCACAGTGCGTCACTTCACAGCTCACAGTGCGTCACTTCGCAGCTCACAGTGCGTCACTTCGCAGCTCACAGTGCGTCACTTCACAGCTCACAGTGCGTCACTTCGCAGCTCACAGTGCGTCACTTCGCAGCTCACAGTGCGTCACTTCGCAGCTCACAGTGCGTCACATCGCAGCTCACAGTGCGTCACTTCGCAGCTCACAGTGCGTCACTTCACAGCTCACAGTGCGTCACATCGCAGCTCACAGTGCGTCACTTCGCAGCTCACAGTGCGTCACTTCACAGCTCACAGTGCGTCACATCGCAGCTCACAGTGCGTCACTTCACAGCTCACAGTGCGTCACTTCACAGCTCACAGTGCGTCACATCGCAGCTCACAGTGCGTCACTTCGCAGCTCACAGTGCGTCACTTCACAGCTCACAGTGCGTCACATCGCAGCTCACAGTGCGTCACTTCGCAGCTCACAGTGCGTCACTTCGCAGCTCACAGTGCGTCACTTCGCAGCTCACAGTGCGTCACTTCACAGCTCACAGTGCGTCACATCGCAGCTCACAGTGCGTCACTTCGCAGCTCACAGTGCGTCACATCGCAGCTCACAGTGCGTCACTTCGCAGCTCACAGTGCGTCACTTCGCAGCTCACAGTGCGTCACTTCACAGCTCACAGTGCGTCACTTCGCAGCTCACAGTGCGTCACTTCACAGCTCACAGTGCGTCACTTCACAGCTCACAGTGCGTCACATCGCAGCTCACAGTGCGTCACTTCACAGCTCACAGTGCGTCACTTCGCAGCTCACAGTGCGTCACTTCACAGCTCACAGTGCGTCACATCGCAGCTCACAGTGCGTCACTTCGCAGCTCACAGTGCGTCACTTCACAGCTCACAGTGCGTCACTTCGCAGCTCACAGTGCGTCACTTCGCAGCGCGTCACTTCACAGCTCACAGTGCGTCACATCGCAGCTCACAGTGCGTCACTTCGCAGCTCACAGTGCGTCACTTCACAGCTCACAGTGCGTCACTTCGCAGCTCACAGTGCGTCACATCGCAGCTCACAGTGCGTCACTTCGCAGCTCACAGTGCGTCACTTCACAGCTCACAGTGCGTCACTTCGCAGCTCACAGTGCGTCACTTCGCAGCTCACAGTGCGTCACTTCACAGCTCACAGTGCGTCACTTCGCAGCTCACAGTGCGTCACTTCGTGCCACGTTGTGAGCTTATACATCTGCTATTTTTGAATAGTCAACACTAAAATCTAAAACGACACGGATGCTTCCCCAGTTTTAATGGGTTGTTAATAATATTAATAACAAAACTGATACTGATAAATATAGGAACTTAAAGTATACTACAGTATGTTGGTTCCATTGATCTATGCCAGGACAAAATCGATTGATTGATCATTAAAATAAACAAGCTCTGAAATGCACGCGGCCCACTCATCTGACTACTTAAGTGGTCAAATGGGTGGGCCGCGAACGCTTTCGAGATTTTCAAGTGGGCCTTGATCCGGAAGAGGTTGAGAACCACTGCACCTAATACACTCTGAGAGACTCCAGTGTAACCAACCCTGAGTGAACATCAAGCCCAGCATCCGCCTTTGAAATTGAGTACTGTATGGAAGTAAAAGTTCATATCAATGGCCTGTAGTCTCGCTGTTTTACCCCTGCTGGTGTCAGAAGAAATAACTCTCTATGAAAGCGGATGCGTTTTTGCCGAACCTTACACTTGATTTTATTACCTTAATAAACATTTTCATAAATGCTATATGTTTCTAGTTGCTAGTAGTTAAAGTCTTCTTTCAATCACTACGACATGCGTTTTGGTAAATTATGGTCCCATTTATTTTTAAATTAATGATAAAGTATAGTGTATGCTGTAAGAGAGGCGCGCACACACGCACGCACACACACACGCACATGCCTGAATTGTGGTAATATCCAACTTCCTATCCAGACAGAAATGTGCTTCATTTTAGATTTGTTTTTTTTTAAATTATAACACAAATCTTCTGCACAAAACATCTTCAGATGGGGATCTGCGGCCATATATATATATATATATATATATATATATATATATATATATATATATATATATATATATATATATATATATATATATATATATCAATTAGGGGGTCCTTCATTGGCACTAAAAAGTTTGAGAACTACTGATTTAGAAGGCATTTGTAGAATCGGCCTCAGGTCTCAATGGGTTAATAGGAGAGAATTGGCCCATTTGGACTCTAGAGTGGGTTTTTGGTTCCTATTGTATTTTAAACACTTGAACCCCAGTGTCCCCATTCTGGGGTGAACATTCCGTGAAAATAGCTCACAGCTTGCATTACTTTAACTCCACTAACCCAGGGGTTCACAAATCGTTCAGCTTGTTGAGACCCAAAAGATACATTTTGGTGTCTCCAAAACTGTTTCCCAAACAGTGCCGTGGTGGTACGGGACCCATGTTTGGGTCGCGGCCCAATGTTTATGGGTCACAAGTAAATATCCCCTTTGTTTTGAAAGATTATTTCAAAACATTAAAAAAGAAAAGTTTAAACAAAGAAATGTGTTCAACTTTTCATCAATTAAGAACAATTCCAACATTTTTCAAAAGTATTTCATAATGTATTTATTTTTTCAAATAAGACATTGAAAATAGCAGATCTGCAAGCTCACAACGCGGCGCGAAGCGACTCGTTGTGAGCTTGTAGATCTGCTATTTCCACTGCTTCACGGGACCCAAACTTACTCAAATATATTATAAATTAAGCTTAACTATGATGAATGATTAAAGGAGTAGTTCACCACAAAAAACAACTTATTTTCTATCAATTATGAAGTCTTGAATTCATAGATTTTTTTTTTTTTTGTCACATTCCTAAGCCAATAATTTGATGACCGGAAAAGTCTCTGATAGAAAACAATTTATTATTTCTCACAACGCGTCACATCGTAACACGTTATGAGATTGAAGATCTGTTATTTTCGTCATTTTTGAAAATGTGTGGCCTTTAAAAAAATATATAAATATAAGACATTATTTTAAACACATTTGGGAAACAGTGCACTAAACTAATGACATTAGTAGATTATCTCAAGACAGGTCTGTCTGAAAAGCTTTTCTTACAGTATCGTAGTCATGATGAAGAGATTGGTATAGGCCTAAGAATATATATATCAGACATCGGTGCATATTTGCTTTGATATTGTCTGTCTACCATATGCTTGATATTGCACAAAGGTGTCGCCCGCCGTCATTCTACAAGCTCACAACGCATTACATAAATCAAGCTTTACATCCCTCTCAGACAGAGAGAGAGAGAGAGAGAGAGAGAGAGAGAGAGAGAGAGAGAGAGAGAGAGAGAGAGAGAGAGAGAGAGAGAGAGAACTTTGCCATTATTGTTCTCAGGGACGTGCACAGATAGACTCTAGGTAGACTCTCACCTGCCCTTTGCCCTCTTGACCAGAAGTGCCCTTTTGCCCTTTTTTCAGTTTACAGCAGGGGTCTTCAACAGGGGTCTGGGACCCCTAGGAGGTCCTCAGAGTTACTACAGGGGGTCCGCCAAATCTTTATGTGATATGATTTTTCTTTTTACCATAACCACTCAAAACCTAGCATCCCTTTTATGAGGAGAACTTTAACCAAAAATAGCAGATCTACAAGCCCACAACGCCTCGCAGCGTTGTGGGCTTGTAGATCGGCTATTTTTGGCAAAGAGGTATAGGTGTAGAGGGAAAAAAGAGCAAACCAAGTAAACAAAAAAAAAGTATAATTTACTTGAGCACCTGCCCCTCAAAATGTCTGTGCACGCCACTGATTGTTCTCATATAAAGCTCAGATAATTCAAGGTAGAAAGGAAAGCAGTTCTTGGAAGGAGGGGTGAGGGAGGTAAAAGAAAGAGAGGTCTAGAATTCGAGTAGAGAGGAAGAAAGGCCAGAGGGATCGAGTGGAGGAGGTAAGGAATTAGGGAGGAGGGGAGTATTGAGTGTGTCTTCCTGCCTCTGTCTAGACTTCCACATCCATTCTTCTGTCCTCTATCCAAACAAACACACACACACAATGGACCTGGCACTGCCCTGCACACTGGCACTCCTGAATCATGCCCTGATTTCCCTGAGTCATGGCCTTATATATCCCTGAATCATGTCTATAACTCTCGAGTGAGTACATTTTGAACACTCGATACTGAAATCAACACTCAAAATGTGTGTACTGGAGTAATAAGGAAAGGGCAGACACTTATCTGGCACTATGGAACTACTGAGCGTGGCACTACTAAGTCATGCCCTTATTTCCGTGAGTCATGTCTAACTTTCTAGTGTTCAAAATATAGACCTTTATGGGTCCGTTTGGTTAGTTTGTTAAATTAACTTGTTAATTTAATTTGTTAAAAGAACACTGTTACACTATTACAGTGTACCAGAGTAATAATGACAGGGTATGCAGTTATCTGTGATGGAACACGCAGATGGAATCATCCCCTCATATGAAGTCAAATAACAAACACAAACACAATGTGCACTGGCACTGCCCTGTCCTTATATCCCTGAGTCTTAGAGTCAGGCACCTGCAGTGACATCACCGGTGGGCATGTTTGGTCATTTCAAACAGGATTTTCTATAGTTATTAGCTTGGAATCACCGTTCATGATGTCATTGGTAGGCAGGTTTCTGATCTGAGGATGCACAATTATGTATTAGTGAGAACCAATTATATGGAGATATTGTTGGAAGCACTCCTTTAAGGCCCCTTATGTGGGGTTTATGTGTCATCCGCACACGCACACACACACACGCACGCACGCACGCACGCACGCACGCACGCACGCACGCACGCACGCACGCACGCACGCACGCACGCACACACACACACACACACACACACACACACACACACACACACACACACACACACACACAGACACACCTAGCACACGCGCACACACACACACACACACACACACCTAGCGCACACGCACGCACACGCACACGCACACGCACACGCACACTCACACTCACACTCACACTCACACTCACACACACACGCCATGGCCTACCCACCCATTCGTGTTTGTTTGAAATCAAAACAATTATATGTATGGGTATAGAGAGGCCACTTTACATTCAGTCTCTGAGGCCGATTCTACAAATGTCTTCCAAATCAGTAGTTCTCAAATTTTTTCGTGTCAAGGACCCCCAAAATGATACTTGTTTGGCTGAGGACCGCCCATCTGTGTTTTTTTTGTGCCAGGGACCCCCAGAATTTTTCAAAATTAAACATTTTTCAAACACTCTCAAGATTTGTTATTATATTATTATTTGAGAACCACTGTTCAAAATCGTAAGAGTTTTTTAAAAACGTATGTTGCTTTATAGCTAAAATCTAAAATGACGAGTTGAATGTGTGTTGTGTGTGCTCAGATATGCGTGCATGTGTGCGTATACTGCCAGGCTTTCATAACTGTCATTGACAGTCTGTACGTTATAGTCTTTGTAATTAAATAACCTACTTTAACAACAACGTCCTTGTTGATAAGTTGATGTGAACGAGATAGAGAGAGAGAGAGAGAGAGAGAGAGAGAGAGAGAGAGACAGACAGAGAGAGAAACAGAGAGAGAGAGAGAGAGAGAGAGAGAGAGAGAGAGAGAGAGAGAGAGAGAGAGAGAGAGAGAGGAACACAGAACATTTATATAACATCCTGTCATCATTTAAGACACAGGAAGTCCAATGACCTACTGAAGATGTTCCATCCCTATGCTCTTTAGATCAGTGCTTTCTCAAACTTTTTTGTGTCAAGGACCCCATATGTTTTTGGACTGAGGCCCCCCATCTGAATATAATTTGTGCCAGGGACCGCAACACAAGATTTGTGTGTTGTGAACTCATTTGGGTGGGGACCCCCTGTAACCCCCTCAAGGACCCCTGAGGATCCCGGACCCCACTTTGAGAACCACTGCTTTAGACAGCTTCAAATGTATTGGTAATATTGATCATCTAATAATTAACTGCATGACATCAATCTGGGATAGGCAGCAAAATCCACAGAAAATGGCAACGGCATGTGTGGTGTGTGTGTGTGTGTGTGTGTGTGTGTGTGTGTGTGTGTGTGTGTGTGTGTGTGTGTGTGTGTGTGTGTGTGTGTGTGTGTGTGTGTGTGTGTGTGTGTGTGTGTGTGTGTGTGTGTGTGTGTGTGTGTGTGTGTGCGTACGTACGTGCGTGTTGTCATTAATGTTGTGCACTTTTAAATGCTGGGTCTGGTGTGATCTCAGTTGTTAGTATTAGTAATGTTATTGTCAGGCACATTAATGTTCTGATTAGTAAACAAATCAATCAATCAATCAATCACGAGACAAGAAAAAGACAAGGAGAGAGATTAGGCCCGGACAGAGTTTTATGGTTCCCTCCTCGAGCTAGCTGGACATTCCTCCTCTTAACGGTTTGTTTAAATACTTCATGTTTGTTGAGAGAGAGAGAGAGAGAGAGAGAGAGAGAGAGAGAGAGAGAGAGAGAGATAATCAATCAATTTCAATCATATGTTTGTCCATGCCACCACAGCAGTGGTTCTCAATCTTCAAGGACCCCCATGGGAGTGTACAGATGAAACGAAATGGACCCGAAAGAATCTGTTTGGTTCTATTTGTACACTCTCAGAATTACAGACCTGTAAGGCAGGGGGTTCGGGGCCCATAGCGGGTCATCAGAGTAACTACAGGGGGGGGGGGGGGGGGGGGGGCAAATCTTTGCATGATACAAGGGACTTTATTTAGTAATTTTTACTTGAACCACTTGAACCCTCGCATCCCTATCAAATCTTTGCATGATACAAGGGACTTTATTTAGTAATTTTTACTTGAACCACTTGAACCCTCGCATCCCTATTCTGGGGTGTACTTTCGCCAAAAATAGCAGATCTACAAGCTCACAACGTGTCTGCTATGCGTTGTGAGCTTGTAGATCGGCTATTTAAGGCAAAGAAGTTGGGGGAAAAAGAACAGGCCAAGTACCGAGCCAATTAACGGTCAAGTTTACAAAGTAGCCTATTGAGGGTTTAAATCGTTAAATGTCTGTAAACACACGCATTTAACATGAATCCAATATGTAGTGGGTGTCCCTGCTTCATATCTCTCTCAGCTAAGGGGTCCTTGGCCTGAAAAACGTTGAAGACCCCTGATGTAAGCTGGTTCCATGTGGAACCCTGTCGAAGGAACCCTGGGGGTCCCTGGACCAAACTTTGAGAATCACGCCACCAGACAACAATGACTTATATTCATATCGACAGCAGCATAGTCATAAAACATCAGCTGGATAAGATATGAGGCCGTATAGGACTCTTATCTTCAACTAAAATGTTAATGATTATGGATCTGATCACTGGCCAACAGTTATTATTATGACAGGGACAAAGACAACATTCTGGTCTCATAAAACAACCCCGACACTCTTTGTTACAATGGTTTATAGGTTATCTGTGTAATTGTGGGTAGGCTACATAATAGCTGATCTGGATAGAGGTTATGTTTCGCTATTTGCACGCAACACGGTGCGGCGAAATATAAAACGCTGCTTGAGCGAAGAAACGAATCAATGCAGTTATATACACAAACACGCGCGCGCGCGTCGTCGCGTGCATTCGTTCTTCACACACGGGCACGGCACGCACACTAGCCTACAACAACTTTCACTGACAACTTTTTTTTCTTTAGAGTATTTCCAATTTACAGTAGCTACTTTTTCTTACTCCACTACAACTCAGGGGCAAATATTGTACTTTTTACTCCACTACAATTATTTGAAAACTTTAGTTACTAGTTACTTTGTAGATTTTGATTATTATTACAAAACATACATTTACCACTTCAGCCATTTCAGCCATTTAAAAATAGCAGATCTATAACAAGCTCACAATGCATAATGCATGTATATTGTGAGGATCTGCTATTTTCAAAAGATTGTTATGCATTGTATTCGTTTGAAAACTTGTGAAATGGGACCTTCTGCATAATGACTACTTTCTACTTTGGGTACTTTAAGTACATTTTGATGCCAATACATTTGTGCTTTAACTCAAGTACATTTTGAATACCAGACTTTTACTTGTAACAGTGTGTTTCAACATGCAGTATCGATACTTTTACTTAAGTAAAAAAATGTAGTAGGCTACTTTTTCCAACATTGTCTTGACCTGCCACATGAATCAACATTTAAATGAACCAAACCTTGATGTGTGTTGCAGAGATGGGACGTCCCGCATGGGAATAGAGGTCCTATAAACTCCCGTTACTTCTCTCCCCGGGTTCCCATGTCTTCTTTCTGCAGCAGTAGAGCCTCTATTCCCCAGGTCCAAGTTCTCTCTCAAACTCAGTGCCAGAACTTCTCTTTCCTCGTCTCTGGAACGATAGACCTGGGCGTTTCTCTGCGATCAAGTTCCCCCCCAAAAAGCCGAAAATGTCTTCGGTTCGACCCGGTTGGATCGATCGCCTCAGTGTTCTGCACTGCAAGAACGATCCCTCCCAACCATAAAGTCCCACTTGGGTTCTTCTATTCTATAAGTCAGATCACTCCAAACACAAAGAGTTTTACTGGCTGCACGAAACGCCAAGTAAAGCAGAGGTTGATCATTACAGGGACTCGCACACAAAACTAGATCTCCAAACGAGATATAAAGATTGATTTTCAGAGAGAGAGAAAGCAGCAGCTGGGCGTTGAAGCTTCCCCCCCACCCCCAAAAAAACCCAGACACCAACAAAAAAGAAAAACAGCCTTTTCTCCTTGTTCCCAAAAAAGAAAAATCCCTTTTTATTCCTGTTTCGGGAAAATGTTTTTTGAGCGGAGCTGGCAGAGGAGAGCAGGAGATTCCAGACCTCTAACAAGGAGAAGGAGAGGACATTCTTCTATCCATCCATCCTCCCCAAGTTAAGAGTTTCTCCTCCTTCTCCTTTCTTCAGCAAAACGCCACAGTGGAGTCAAAGCCAAGTGGACAGAGGAGAAAAAAACCTTCGATGACTAACTTATCTGTTTTCTCTCTCTCTCTGACAAACTAACTTCTCTCTCTCTCTCTCTCTCTCTCTCTCTCTCTCTCTCTCGTCCAACTGGGCGACGGATGGGAGCGCGCCTCATTGACGGAGCTGTTTGCCATCGGCGATCGCGCATGAGAGGAACAGATGTACGAGCACGCGCGCGCGCACAAGAGAGAGAGAGAGAGAGAGAGAGAGAGAGAGAGAGAGAGAGAGAGAGGGGGGGGGGGGGACGTGCAACACAATTTGTCAGTTGTCACTGAAATTTGACTGAATTTTACACATATTGTAATCCGCCATATTTATAATGAGAAAACACTTCTTAAAAGTGCATAAAATAAGTACAAATTAAACTTAAAATCAGTGAAAAAAAAATGGTGACAGGTCTGTCTCACTCAGCACTGTGCGCGTAACTTGCGTAACTAACAAGATGCACCAACAAAGTGTGAAGTAGCCTATAGTCTAGGCCTGGCCTATAGGGAACGGGGTTCGGACAGGCACGCACGCACAGTCTTGTCCCTCTTTTTTCTCTCACTGACTGACAAGCGAGTAGCATACACGCACGCACGCACGCACCGCACGCACGCACCGCACGCACACACACACACACACACACACACACACACACACACACACACACACACACACACACACACACACACACACACACACACACACACACACACACACACACACACACACACACACACACGCAAATCTTTCAAACCTTCCTCTCTCTACCCCTGCTCTCTTCTCTCTCTCTCTCTCTCTCTCTCTCTCTCTCTCTCTCTCTCTCTCTCTCTCTCTCTCTCTCTCTCTCTCTCTCTCTCTCTCTCGCTCTCAGTGAGTGGGGTGTGTGTCATCCACTGCAGGCTATGTATCTGTCTGTGTATGTATGGCGGGCCATTGAGTCATATACCGTCCTAAGCCATATACTTTAGTGGACTGGGGTCCCCCAGGGCTCTATGTTACAGCCCCTACTGTTTTCACTATACAGTACTCCATGTATTTGGCTGCGGACCCCCATCTAAAAATACAGTTTGTGGCAGGGACCTGGCACAAATGATAAATAAAAATAAAACATCTCCAAATGATGTGTCAACTCTGTTAGTAACGTTAGTCTTACAGTTACAGGGGACTCGTAATGTAGACTGTGGGCACCTCATACATAGCGTTACATTTAAATTAATTCAATGTAAGTATTTATGCATCTCAGCTGTCAGGCAGAAACCAATGTGCAAAATAGAAACTTTTCAGGAAAGAAACAACAAAATGCTGCCTCATCACAGTTGGTATATGGTGACTTTATACATTGTCAGATACTTTAAATTAAAGTCTATCTAGTAGTAAAGTGATGATAATATAATGGCACATTAAAGTCTTTAATGTGTCCTTATATTATCATGACTTTACCCAAATACAGCCCAAGTGGAGTTGTAGTGGAGTGTTTTTTGACAAAACAACTATCTGTGGAGATAGTTGTTTTGTCCATCATTGATTAGAATGACAAAGTCAGACGGAAATAAAACCCAAGTTGGAGTTATAGGCAGTGGTGGAAAAAGTACTCAAATTCTTTACTTAAGTAAAAGTACCAATACTGCAATATAAAAATACTCTGTTACAAGTAAAAGTCCAGAATTAAAAATGTAAAGTACAAAAGTATTGGCATCAAAATGTACTTAAAGTACCAAAAGTAAAAGTACTAAATATTTGAAAATAGCCTACGTATAAAATAGGTTTAAAGTGGTTAATGTATGTTTCATTATATCATAATTTATATCTGAAAAGTAACTAATAACTAAAGTTTTCAAGTAATTGTAGTGGAGTAAAAGTACAATATTTGCCTATGAGATGTAGTGGAGTAGAAGTAAAAGTATTGGAAATTGGAAATATTCCAGTAAAGTACAAATACCTCAAAATTGTACTTGAGTACAGTACTAAGTAAATGTACTTTGTTACTTTCCACCACTGGAGTTAGGTGGTTTGAACGGCAGTTTGAGGGTCCAATTGCGTTATCAGGTTTAGTGAGAAGCGCTTTTTTATACTTTTCATTGGTTCAATATTTATAAAACCCAAACACAGATGTACAGTAAAGGGTGTTCAATAGCACTGATTTATCAAAACATTTAGATTTGGTTGGTTTCTGCCCGACAGCGACAATATTCTCATTTGTGTAAATTGCACATGGACTTCATGACCGACGGCCCCCAGGGGCCCCTGGTTTTCCCCCTGTACTGGACAGTGGCCCCACTGGCCCGGTCCATAATCCGCCCATGGTGTAAAGGGGAAAAGGAGGGGGCCTATTATAGAG
Organism: Gymnoscopelus microlampas; assembly: GCF_963454915.1. Taxonomy (NCBI): domain Eukaryota; kingdom Metazoa; phylum Chordata; class Actinopteri; order Myctophiformes; family Myctophidae; genus Gymnoscopelus; species Gymnoscopelus microlampas. The sequence goes on along the minus strand of NC_139945.1, from coordinate 4,946,913 downwards.
CCCTGGGGGACTCCAGTCAATACAGTATTATACAGTATATGGTTTAAGTGGTTAAGGGGTAGAGCTGAGTTGACTTTGAAGTGTTTTACATTACAGGGTTGGCAAATGACAACAGCTGTTTAGTCAGTACTTTGTATGCACTCATTACCCTCTTAAGAGGCAAATTCTATACCCTAAAAATATACTCTCAACCTGGAATCCCTATTTTTGGCCAAATCATTTAGTGTATTTTCATGTTTTATTAAATATTAAAGGTTTGCTGTGAATACAGGTCTACCTCTGAGACGTTGACTTGCCCATTGGTTTGCCTTGAGCACAAAAGGATGCACGCACGCACGCACGCACGCACGCACGCACGCACGCACGCACGCACGCACGCACACACGCACACACACACACGCGCACGCACACACACACACACACACACACACACACACACACACACTCACTTTTATTTCACACACAGTGCCAGGGGATGCTAATGACTACTAACAGACGGTAAACACAGCAGGTTGCCACGGGAACCACACAGGAGTTTCACCTTATTAAAGAGCAGCATGGAGGTCAGGTGTTTCCCGGCACACTAATAAACTATGCTGACTCAAACACGACTCATGTTCACACTGTAGACAGTACAACTACAACACTTTACCCTACGTGGGGTTGGTGAAAGGGCCTACTCTGTGTGGAGTTTGCATGTTCTCCCCGTGTCTCCTAGGGTAGTTAATACCCTCACAAAAACATGTAGTAATCCTGGTCACTATACTGCCTCCCCCTGGTCAGCCGGGGCGCCTGATGGAGGAGAAGGGAACTGGTTGGAATAACGTGTTCCTTCCACGCGCTATGTCCAACCAGGGAAACTCCCCCCTGTCGGGTGATAAGAAGCGGCCTGCTTGCTCCTCATGCATTGAAGGAGGCATGAGCTTCAGCTTGGGCTCTCCCTAGGCTGGCAGAGGGTAGGTAGTGCCCAGGATTACATAGGCAATTGGCACTGGGTGAAAAAATGTGGGTTACAAAATCGTGGGACAAAAATTATAAAAAAAAAAAAAAAAAAAAGTACAACTACAACTACAGCTTTCCAGAGGTGGACTTGACTGCACTTGACTTAAGTACAATTTAGAGGTACTAGTACTTTACTGGAGTATTTCCAGTTTTCAATACTTTACTTCTACTCCACTACAGTACATCACCGTCCGTCCATCCATCTTCAGCCGTTTAGCCGGAGTCGGGTCACTACTAGCTACAATAAAACTGAATTGAATGGAATTAAAGTCATACTACTACGTGTAACATTCATTTTAGCAGTCTTTTTGGCGACACTGCGTGTTGCTCCGTTAATTGTCATTACAGCATCTGTCTATACTTGGGGTGTCCAAACTTTTCTTCAAAGGGGGCCATATTTGAAAATGTGAAACGATCTCATGGCTGACTGTACTGTATCTCCTGTCATGCTACGTTTTGGACAATAACACTATCACATTCAATTGCATCACATCACAACAATATTTAACTACAGTGCAATATGAATAGTCTTTTGTAGGCGGTGTAGCTTAATGTAAGCCAGTGGTTCTCAAACTTTTTCATGTGAAGGACCCCCAAATTGACACTTATTAGCCCACGGACCCCTATTTGAAAAGATAAGCCAGGGACCCCAATAAGAGAAGGTTTATACGGCTTTCTAGCAGTGATTCTCAACCATTTTAATGTAAACGACCCCCAGTTTGACATGTATTAGGGCTACGGACCCCCATTTAATGGCATTTACATCTCTAGGACCCGAATTTATATTATAAAATCAATGTTAATTTAACTCTGAGAGTGTACAAATGGAACCAAATGGACCCTAACGGGTCCATTTGGTTCCATTTGTACACTCTCAGAGTTACATAACCATAAGGGTCTATTTGGTTCCCATCCATCTTTTAGCTGGGGACCCCCTGGAACCGCCTCAAGTACCCCTGGGGGTCCCCGTACCCCACTTTGAGAACCAATGATGTAAGCCACTCACCTCAGTGCTGTGCACAAAACCAAATCAATTCATCCTTTTTTCAGGCTTTTTCCACATCCATGCACTGCATTCCAATTATACAGTCCAATAAATTGTCTTTTGTTCAAATAGCAGTGTTACCAAAATGTAACCAGCTGTCAAAAGGTCTCTACACAAATGAAATGAAACAACACAAGGAACAAGTAGTCAGGCCTATCTGCCCTGGTTAAAATCTGCCCCCATGCCACGATTGGCCCTCGGGCCGGACTTTGGCCATGTCTGGACAAAAAAAAAACTAAAAGCACCAGACTGGTGAAAGCCAACTATTTCCCTTATATAGAGCTTATAAGAGCCCAGACCAGACCATCTATTCCAGTGCTGCCAGGCCGTCCAACAGGTCACGATCAGCCTTAGATTAGCCTGACTCATTCCTTTGAAATATGGGATAAATATTTGTCTGATATTTAGTGGTGGAGGAAGTGCACAGATCTGTGACTTAACAACTTAAGCCTGGGAGCCTAATGCACAGGCACAGTACCCGACGGCACAGTTAGCTATAGGGCTGTCACGATTTTAACATTTACATTGACGATTTAATTGTGTTCATGGCATTGAACATATAGGAACATATGAATACATCTTTTATTTCCGTTTGACTTTTAGGTATACGTAATAAAAAAATGCACAGGATAGATATGACAAATAACTTAAATATACAAAGAAATGACACATTTAATAATGTAATACTTTCAAAATATTTTTTTACAACGCGTCATGACACGTTGTGAGCATGTAGATCTGCTATTTCTGCTATTTTGGGAAAATGTATGAACATTTTTCAACATGCAAAATAATTGTGATTATCTCAAATAATTGCGATTTTGTAATAATTATGACAGACCTATGGCTCAATTTGGGAATTGAACCTATCAGTTATAATTCACAATTTAGGCCATGGGTCTTCAACAGACGGTTCGGGGCCCCTAGGAGGTCCTCAGAGTTACTTTAGTCTTTGTCTTAATCTTTGTGCGATAGGATTTGTTTCTTCTTCTTTTCCTTTTTTTTTTACATTAACCAGCTGTAATGTGAATGGCTGACTTTGCAAATTCAGGACTGTGATTGGCTAGCGAAACACATGACACATGTGCAGCCCTATGAATAGCAGTATGGACTTAAAACAAAGCCAATTATTCGTTTTAAGTGAGTCATGTTGTGATGACCACACACCGCCCACTTCACACTGGGTGTGATTTTTTTTATTAGACATGACATCGACAAGACATCAAGTATTCAGGGTTTAAGTGGTGAAATGTATTAAAATACAACATTAACATGAATCCAACACAACGCTACACAACACTGATGATTGTGCTGTCAGACAAGTCTATAGAGCTATGAAATGTATGAAAAGGTTTAATCAGCAAAACAGTTTTATACAATATGTACTGGGCGTGACGGGGGTCCCTACTTTGTCTCAGTCTAGGGGGTCCTTGACCTGAAAAAAACATTGAAGACCCCTTTAGGTATTTAGCAGACGCTCTTATCCAGGGAACTTACAAGTGTGAGATTACAAACTTGTAATTAATTGTAGTTAACAAACAACAAGGTAATAGTCACATAAAACCAGGCTGCATAGAGTGCAGCCTGGTTCCTAATTTCTATACCATTACAACCTTGCAGACGTGGTGCAGATAATGGTGAAATCTTCCTTCTTTTCCTGTTCCATGTCTTTTTTTAAACAACACTTGTTTTATGTGATGCTTGTGTTTTCACAAGCTTGTATGTTTTGTTTCATTCAAATGAGCTATTTATTCCATCTTTTTATAGTACTTGTTTACCCACTTACAGTCTCTTTTTGTATACTTTGTCGTATGACAGTGTTGTGCGAAACTAGCCAGTCTACAAGCTCACACTGCATGAGCTTGTAGATGTACAATTTATTCTCTGAAAGTTTTTGAAACTTTTAGAAATGTTTAGAAAATGTCTTTGAAAATGTTCAACTATAATGACATGCCCAAAAACGTTTGTAGCAAGTAAACTAACTTAAACCAACAAAACTAAACTAATGTAATCACTAATTACAGAAACAATAAAAAATGTATGATCATGCACATCAGTTGATACATAGGCTTGTGTTTCATTTGAGTTCTGACCCCCCCATACAGAAGATTAACTTGTGGTAAAATTAAATACTTTGCATAGCGTTTGATATGTGGTTCAGTTGATAATTACACAGTGCGGCTATGGACATTGAAACACAGTCAACATGCAATTTCTTATGCAACAGCATGGAAACATTGGATTTATGTGTTGAATACCCAATCCCTTGACAATCCTTACAGAAACTTATCTTCCAAAAAGAGACCTCTAGTACTGCTAGTTTTCTATCCTACAGGACCTCTATTACGGCTGGTCTTCCATTTAACCAGGACCACTAGGTACTGTAGATAGATAATTTATTTGTCCTTTCATTTCATTTTCATTTCATTTTGCTCCTCTCCTACTGTTGGGTTTCTATCCTACCAGGACCTCTAGTACTGCTGGTTTTCTATCCTACCAGGACCTCTAGTACTGCTGATTTTCTATCCTACCAGGACCTCTAGTACTGCTGATTTTCTATCCTACCAGGACCTCTAGTACTGCTGGTTTTCTATCCTACCAGGACCTCTAGTACTGCTGGTTTTCTATCAGGACCTCTAGTACTGCTGGTTTTCTATCCTATCAGGACCTCTAGTACTGCTGGTTTTCTATCCTATCAAGACCTCTAGTACTGCTGGTTTTCTATCCTATCAGGACCTCTAGTACTGCTGGTTTTCTATCCTATCAGGACCTCTAGTACTGCTGGTTTTCTATCCTATCAGGACCTCTAGTACTGCTGGTTTTCTATCCTATCAGGACCTCTAGTACTGCTGGTTTTCTATCCTATCAAGACCTCTAGTACTGCTGGTTTTCTATCCTATCAGGACCTCTAGTACTGCTGGTTTTCTATCCTATCAGGACCTCTAGTACTGCTGGTTTTCTATCCTACCAGGACCTCTAGTACTGCTGGTAGTCTATCCTACCAGGACCTCTAGTACTGCTTGTATTCAATCTTAGCAGAGCACAGTTGTATTTAGACTCCACTAAATATCACATCACATAGCAGTTAGTGATCTGTTAGAAAGATTTATAATGCAGTCTGCTCCAGTCTCATCAAGTCTAATAGCGCAGTATAAATTAAAGGGCATGTTTGATGGACTTACGACCACATATTCATCTAAAAACCCATTTGGCTGTCATGATATCCATGGTCTACAGATCACCCCCACTAACCGGTTTAATACATGTCTGACATTCCATCAAACCCAGTGCTTGCGTGTGTGTGTGTGTGTGTGTGTGTGTGTGCGTGCGTCTGACTGTCCTTCTTCTTTCTGTCTGTCTTGGACATTGGACATTGGACATTGCCGTTTCTTTTTCTTTCACTGTCCTGCCATCAAAACACAATCTGGGTCTATAGCTCTTACTGTAAACATCCAATCTACAAGCTCACAATGTGGTCGACTCTTTTCGCTGTTTTGGGATTTTATGATCTTAGAAACATTTAGAAAATGTTCACCCACGATGACATGCCCAACATAGGGATGCCAGGTTGGAGGTGCTTATCCACATGAACCTTCAACGTAAATAGGCGAACCTTCGGCAAAAAATAAAGAGTAGCACAGAGCAATGCAGAGAGAGAGAGAGAGAGAGAGAGAGAGAGAGAGAGAGAGAGAGAGAGAGAGGGGGGGGGGAGGGAGGGAGAGAGATGTGCTGGGAGGGGGGGAGGGATAGACCCACAGACAGACAGACAGACAGACAGACAGACAGACAGACAGACAGACAGACAGACACTAGACTAGAGAAACATTCCAGTGTTACAGTTGTTAAGACCCGATGTTTTAACAGTCTGGCCCAGTCACAGCTTTATGCTGAGAGAGCAAACTTGCAACTCTGAAAGACACTCTCGCACACGCACACACACACACACACACACACACACACACACACACACACACACACACACACACACACACACACACACACACACACACACACATGCGTGCGTGTGTGAGTCACTTGGTTTCCAGACATAATATGCAATGACAGAGGCCGAGAGTTCACTCTCAAGCAGAAAAAAAACAATGGGACTTTATTACTGAAGTAAATTCACCCAATATGATCTTGCCTTTTGTTCTCGTGTTGACTCGTCTCGTCTTATACAGACTTTAAAACTCACGACTTGTTTGAAATCAGAACTGATTATGGAATGGGTTTTCATCACGCATAAGGAGACATTTCACAGATTCCCTTTCTCTGTAAATAAGAAACACACACTACAAGATTGAAACATTAAACTGAATGACAAAGCTATACAATACCATACATGACCATGGGAAGGCAGCGTGAAGAGTGAAATAAATAAATGAGTGAATGTCATCAAAGACACTCACAACCCCAGCCACGACCTTCACCTGAACTTCTTCCTTTCTTGACCCACCTAATCAACACATCTCTGACGTCTGGTTGCTTTCCCTCTGCTTTCAAGACTGCCAGAGTCACCCCCCTCCTGAAGAAAACGACACTTTACCCCTCTGACATCAAGAACTACAGAACGGTTTCCATTCTATCCTTCCTATCTAAAACTCTTGAACGTGCTGTCTTCAACCAACTGTCCTCGTACCTCCACCAGAACAACCTCCTGGACGACCACCAGTCTGGGTTCAAAGTGGGTCACTCGACCGAGACTGCCCTCCTGGCAGTGACGGAGTCGCTCTACCACTAGAGCATGCTATTTGTCTCATCTGTTTAAGAAAGTAGGTAGCTGATATATTGCACTTTTACCTTAGCGCTAGGTATACTCTTAGTTGCTTGTTTTAGAAGAGAATGCACTTAAGACTTCTGGTGATTAGTAGTTTCGTTCCCTACCTATGTTGAATGCACTTATTGTAAGTCGCTTTGGATAAAAGCGTCTGCTAAATGACTGTAATGTAATGTAATACAATAATATTTGAATAGCTTTATTTTCTGATAGTACTGCTATAGAGTGTTTGTTCACTAACAGTGGTCGTTTTCAGGTTGGGATAACAATATCATCCAATCCGAAGAGAGAAGTCATACCTGATACAGAATAAACAAGTGAAATTGGAAGTGATGGAAAAAATAAATAAGAATCAAGCTTATTAATGGGTTCTTTCTCCTGATTGGATGAAATTGGCAACACACCAGAAAATGTATTTTCTTTTTATTGAAGAGCTGGAGAGACAGGGATACCCCTGTTACTGAACAAACACTCTATAGCAATGAGTTCTTCTATCAGAATATAAAGTAGAACTTTAACAAAAACATTTGTTTTAACAAAAAAAAAATACTGATGAATTTATTGTGCAGTGATTTTGCCATATATCCTGGTCCATATTCAGACCCGTGGAACTTTTAATGTGTGCTACAATCCATAGCCTACTGGGCGAACCAAATTGCCGTTCTCTGTGGAAAGCTCTGCATGGTGTTCAGATTATTTCACCAGCACTTCAAGACTTGTGACGGCTGATGGGCATTTTGATTACTTTTAAGGAATTGTCGCTTTTGACTTCATTCAGAGGCCTACTACATCGAAAAAGAACCATGCTGTTATTATCTCTGCCAGGTCGGAACAGCGGCCAGGGACGGGATTTATGTTTTCGCCCCTGTCCGTCTGTGTGTGTGTGAGAGAGAGAATATGAGCAGCTAATCAGAGGCTCCGTTGGACCGATCGGCATAAAACTTTGCAAGCACACTCCCATGCAACCAAGGAAGAACCTCCACCCCAAATGTTTCAAACTGGCCTCATGGTGGCACTATAACAGACTGCCTCACATTTTGGCCCATAACTCTTAAACCGTACGTCGTACAAATAACATTTTCAATATTCAGATTTTTCATATTCCATTTCAATTGGCTATGACTGCCTTCCGAAGTTTGCGGGAGGGGCCCGTTTTGGCCAGGATGCCCAAATCATGAACACACCATCCAATCTGCCCCACATTTAAATCACACATTGAGGGGCTTCTAAAAATCTCCAAACACCTTTTTTTAGCCAGAGCCATAAGCTGTGGCTCTGAAATGGTAGAACCAAAATATTTCGCTTACACCCGAGTGCACCACAAATGTTACAATGACTGTCATAAAAGGGTTTTGATACTCCATAGGGCTTGCCTGTAATTGCCTTCACAAATGTGTTACACAAATCACAAATTGTGTACAAAAACAAAACCCATACCTCATGAACGCAACATCCAATCATACCCCAAATGGAATCGCTTGTTGAAGGGCCTCTACAGAACGCACCTCCATAACTGATTTCACTTCCACCCATAGGGAACATCATGGATGCGAACAGTTGCACTGTCTAAATACTAACAATTTCCCACTGCAGCGTCCTCGTGTCCCAGGGACGTGCACAGATAGACTCTAGGTGGTGCTAGAGCACCTGCCCTCTTGACCAGAAGTGCCCTTTTGGAAAAAAAGAAAAAAAAGCGTTTTTTTTTTTAGTTTACAGGAGGGGTCTTCAACAGGGGGGTCCTCAGAGTTACTACAGGGGGTCCGCCAAATCTTTATGTGATATGATTTTTCTTTTTACCATAACCACTCGAAACCTAGCATCCCTTTTTTTGAGGAGAACTTTAGCCAAAAATAGCAGATCTACAAGCCTGTGGGCTTGTAGATCGGCTATTTTTGGCAAAGAGGTATCGGTGTAGAGGGAAAAAAGAGCAGACCAAGTAAACACATTTTTTTTTTACTTGAGAACCTGCCCCTCAAAATGTCTGTGCACGCCACTGTCGTGTCCTGACGGCTAGCCCCATGACAGAGCCCTGCAGGCAACCCGGCCTGGTGGAGATCTGCGTGTGTGTGTGTGTGTGTGTGTGTGTGTGTGTGTGTGTGTGTGTGTGTTCGTGTAACTCCAAATGGACCCGTAAGTAGGCCAACAGTCTCAGAGTGAAATTAATAATGAGTATTTTACTGTGTACTATAATGAAGCATATTTAGTTCAAAATAACCAAATCATTTGCTGGTCGCTCATCACCGGTGGCTTCCATGGCTTAGATCTGCTTACAGACAAGTATGAAGTCACCATATTGATATTACATTTCTGCTCCTATAGCTAATAACCAACCACATTTCTGCTGATAATGACACACCAGCAGCCATCTTGGCTCCGCTTACCTTGTCATTACTGGGAAACTGAGAAACCGACAACAGGCCCACTCCACAGAGAGAGAGAGAGAGAGAGAGAGAGAGAGAGAGAGAGAGAGAGAGAGAGAGAGAGAGAGAGAGAGAGAGAGACAGAGAGCTGCACGTGTGAGTAGTAGGGCGATATGCACTCAGTAGGATATTACAAATATTTAGGGCGATATGCACTCAGCAACAGAAGGATATTACAAATATTTTCACAATATTCAAGACACTAAAAGGTTTGTTTCAGTTCAACTTCTCGAAACCTTGTAGTCCTGCCATAGCATGTGATGAATGGGGAGTAGTTGACTACAGTTTGCAGTAGCTTGGTGGTAGTTCAATAACCTTCACGTGAGAGTGTCGGGGGCAGACACTCGCAGACAAACGTAGTGTTTAATAATGAAATGAAATAGCGCCCGCTGGCCTAGCGGTCAAGGCGCATACCACATAGGCGCTATTGCCTAATGACAGCGTGTTCGCGTCCCGATGGCCTTTGCTGCGTGTCACTCCCTGTTTCCTGTCTATCTCCACTGTCCACTAGCAATAAAGGCAGAAAAAGACCAAAAAATATCTTTAAAAAAAAGATAATGATATGAAATTGTCAAAAAAAACATTTATGTGGAACTTTAGTTTAATAGAAAAGGTATGACTTAAAAATAATGAGGCAATGGATTTGTTAGAATTTTGCGCGCAATGCACAATGATTAATATGATAATATAATATTAATATAAGCAAAGACGTAAAAGAAAGAAAGAAAGGACGCTATTGTCAATTGTTTAATAGTCTTAATAATTAATAAAGAGTAACCTGATTTACTTTGTCTTGCGCTGAAAACAGCTGCTATACTATACAAGCTCACAATGTGTTGCATCGTGTCGTAAACCCTGTTTTCTTAGTTGACCAGGGCCCCACATGGCTCTATACTAGGCCCCTTCCTATTCTTTCCCGTCTACACCAAATATCTTCGGCGAAAAAAGCTGATGTACAAGTTCACAACGAATGTTCTAGCCCAGAATAGGGAGGCTATAAGGCTCATGTGGTTAAAGGTGGGTTTGAGGGTGAAATGTTCAGAGGTAGGCGCTCGCCCGGTTGGCGCAGCGGTTACGTTGCTGCCCACCACCACCACCACTGTCTGGGGGTTCGAATCCACCACGGTGCGTATGGCTTTGACGAGCGTCTACTCTATACGAACACAATTGGCCCGTGTTCTGTGTAGGGAGGAAATAATTGCCACAACAACTAAATCGGAGAGAAAAAGGGGTTTAAAGGCTTGTCATGCTTTCACTTTACAGGTAGAGAATGCAAGAGGAGGTTGGATAAAAAGGAAGAGATGAGAAAGAGATGGAAATGGAAAACATAGAGCCATAGAGAGAGAGAGAACAGATACTATGATAGATGAGAGCAGAGGCTGAGGGTGACAGTGAACGAGTTTTACAGACTTCAGTAGCTAAGAAAACAACTGGATATATCATCATGAGGAGAGAGAGAGAGAGAGAGAGAGAGAGAGAGAGAGAGAGAGAGAGAGAGAGAGAGAGAGAGAGAGAGAGAGAGAGAGCTATGTTGTGGTATTTCTAGTCTCCTACATCAGGGGATCAGAAACCTTTTCAGCTCAAAACCCCAAAGGAGAAATGATGTCTCCCCTGGACCCAAACTTACCGTAAGTTGATCTATAGCTGATCTACAATATCACAACATGCCACATGAGCTTGTACAGTAGATCTACTATTTTCACTACATTTGGGGAAATCGTTTTATGGAAAATGTATGAATTCTTTTAACTTCTTTATTATTATTTTTTTAATAAATGAAATGATGATAATGAACACACAGTACTGTTAGGTTTTTTTTTTCCTGTTGATTTTGCTATTTTTGAGTGGTGCCAACCACTCCTACATTTGACTTTGTCCGTGTGTCCGTATGTCCGTCCGTCCGTATGTCCGTCCGTATGTTTGAGCACGGCTGATTGGTCAAGCTTCACGTGACACGTGACAAATATTGTTGCTAATTGCAACACAAGGATGCAACCAACACTTTCAAAGGCACCACTCTCTTCACACTGGGTGTGATTTTTTATTAAGAAGAAACCCTGTACTGGATCCGCGGATCCGGATCTTCAAATGGTAAAAAAAACAAAAAAACAGTACTGGGTTTGGTGATGTTCTAATCTATATTATCTGAATCAGCTTTGTTTGTGTTCGTTTATGTGCTAAAAGAGTGTGACTTTGAGAGCTGTTTTTATGTAAGTCAATGAGGAGCAAATTTTGAATTATCAATTTCTAATCAATGGAGCAATTGTTTTTGATTTCCTGTCACATCATGGCAAGGTAACTACACAACCCAAACCTCAAACCAGTCTCTCTATCATAGGTCTCTGTTTGAAAGCGCCTATAGTAGACAGTACTCTGCATGACTCTATGATGCCATCAAGTGGGGAAAATGAAAACATTTCACCTGTCTTGCATGTAGGCCTATCTTGCAGGGTCAGTGCCAAAAAAGTGCTGGTTTTCCTATAATGTGCAGTCCGTTTGACTAGAGCTCTTTTTAGAAGTGAGGACAGATGAATGCACGCCCGCAACATGAACATTTATGCACACGCAATATGACAAGACCAGGAGACCTGGTTCTGCCAGACCCGGCAGATGCCCATGCGTCTATGCCCATATATGGACGAAAGGGGGACAGACTTTTATAAGCCGGGCTTCACATGACGTGTCAGCCTGTGTATGCCCATATATGGACGAAAGGGGGACAGACTTTTATGGCTGGGGCCTAAGGACAAAGGGGGCATGCCCATGTATGGAGAAAACAGGTACAAAACATGCCCATGTATGGATGAAAGGGGGACATACGTTTATGGTTGGGGCCTAAGGACAAAGGGGGCATGCCCATGTATGGAGAAAACGGGTACAAAACATGCCCATGTATGGACGAAAGGGGGACATACGTTTATGGTTGGGGCCTAAGGACAAAGTGACCATGCCCATGTATGGAGAAAACAGGTACAAAGCCTCATGTAAGCCAGACCCCTTGGGTCTGGCAACAAAAACATTATGCATGCACAATATGAAAAGATTGTGATAGTGCACCCTGGCAAATATGAAAATATTTCATTACATCATTATGAATAGCATATGAATTGCACAAATACATTTTAATGACAAAGTCTTATGGTAGAAGGGTGCAATTTGTGACAACGCACAGGGCAGTTTTGTGTTTTGTAGCCTACATTTGTATATGTAAAAGTAGCACTAATAAAAACTGCTTCAACTGCTTCTCATTTATTTGGGATACTTTATTAATTAGACTGCTATTCTTTATTAGACAGCTGTGCTCACAAGGCAAGCTCTTCAGATGGGGGGTTATTCCTATCAATAAACTGTGTAAAGCATTCAGGCCATTCAGTCGACTTTTAAAATAATTGAATACATATGAATGGTAAATGAATATGGTAGAACAACGCTTCAATTTTCAAAGAAGCACAGTTGCTTTGTTTCTTGTAGCCTTTGTTTATATGTGAAGGTAGAACTAATACAAACTGCTTCAACTGCTTCTCATTTATTTGGGATACTTATTTATTCGACTGATAATCTTTATTAGACTGCTCACATAAGCTCTTCAGATGGGGATTATTCCTATCGGTAAAACTGTGTAAAAGTATTCAGGCCAAATACGAAATAACACATTTTAATAATGTCTTAATGTTATGTTATTAGGCTACTACTTAAAAATGTATAAACAAATCAGACAAGAGTTTGGCTGGACTCTGCCTCAAGCTACACCCATTATGTAATGACCAGCTGTTTCAACCAGCTAACATCGATTTGAGATTTGTTTTCTGGTCTACACAAGGTTGGTCTTGTTTGGGTGACCTTTAAAACACACTTCTCCCTTTTTATGCTTGTTCCTCAAATGTATTTCTTTTTTACAATGTTTTATTTGTCTTGTTTTCTACATGTGTATTTTATGTGTAAAGCACTTTGTAAGTGTTTATACAAGTAAACTTTATTGGGGCGGTGTAACCGCCCCCTATAAGTGAGGTTTGGACACTGACCAATCCTGCACCGTGATTGGCCAATAGTCTACAACGCAGTCTACAACGCTAACCCTTCCACAGTCAATGCAAATCTATACTTTTGCAAAGTCAGCCAATCACATTACAGCTAGTGTCATCACCACTAGCTGACTTTGCAAATTCAGGACTGTGATTGGCTAGCGAAACACATGTGCAGCCCTATGAATAGCAGTATGTTTTTTTTTAAGTGGATCACTTCCATCACTGTGATGACCACTGTGTTCACACTGGGTGTGATTTTTTTTTAAATTATTATCAATATTATAGCCTGGAGGTAACACGTGTGGACAATGGGCCCACATTTGATACAATTTTAATCATTCATCCCTGGGACCCCAATCACTCTAAAGTCCTCAGTGCTTATTTAACTCTGAGAATGTACAAATGGAACCAAATGGACCCGGAAGCTCACAACCCGCAAAGGTCCATTTGGTGCCATTTGAACATTCTCAGAGTTACAGATCCAAGTGTCCATTTGGACCCCGGCCCGGTGGTCCGCGGACCAGCAATTGAGATACAGTGGGTTAAAAGAAATAAACCATTAACACACACTTTACACACAAACACACACATTGTACGACACATAGTAGTAGTTTTTTTCCAGTAGTTTTTTGTTTGCAACTGCACACTACATCCTGAGTCTTCACCCTCTGGCTTTGAGGTCTGTGGCTGCATCAGACATCCTCCTACCAGTTTCTGAGGATGAAAATCACAAAGCTTGAATGAGGACAAAATGAATAAGACAGCCTAAAACGTAACCTCATTATACAACACACGAACATCGACATTGCTACCTGTTTGTTGACCTCGTGTCGTGTGAGCAGGCTTTCTGCTGTGTTGCAAGCTGCTCAAGGAGCTCGGGTTGTGGTGATCAGGAATCTGGATGTCTTTCATTCATGTTTGTCACCTTATAGCACCGATAGCACCTTTAGCACCCCTGTTGGAAACAAGTATTGAAGCAAAAACAAAAAAAAATGGTTTAGTTGGTAGAACTTGATCTGCTCATGTCCTCATGTAACACTGTTCTCTGCAAAGCAACAATCTAATACAACCATATAACTTATAATGAAAACTCACATTTCATCCCACATTTGAGACTTATATTCTTAAGTGGACTTACCGTCTAGGCACATACTTATGGAGATTTTGAAGAGAGCTAGGCAACTTTATTTATGTAGTTTATGTTTTTTTGCAGGCAGCAGGAAACCTAAGAAGGAAATCATGTAGGTGTATTTTTGCATATACAAAACATAAATGTGAAATACAGTACAGGTCTTTGGTATGTGACAGCTGAATAGTGTGTGTAAGTGAGTGAGGTGGCATAGGTCATTACTGCGTCCAAGGACAAAATCTTAGTCTTCAACAACGATGAAACTATGATTAGTGAAGAGCCCAAATTGGAATGAAAACTGTTAATAAATACTGTATATAATAATAATAATGATAATTTGGGGAACTCTAATTGGGTCCCAGCCAGGCGGTCACCTACCTTGCCTGATGGGTAAGGCTGCACCTCCAGTGGTGGACCCCTGGCAGTGCAGCACGCTTAGCGCATGCAGGGCATGGGGCGCAGATTTTAATTTAATTAATAAAGATGATGATGTGGCTGTACTGTAGAATTGACTGCATGGATGCAAGGATTTACTTTGTCTCCATAGCTCCTGTATATGCTGATTGGACCTGATTACTGCTGCACTATGTGGTGTTTTTGGGCTGTATTCCGAGAGAGACAAGAATGATGCATTGATGCATGACATAAAATGTAAAAAAAAAAAAACACAATCTATAACAATGTTATTACCTAGTATTTCTCTCTCTCCACCCGCCCTCTCTATTGAGTGGCCGCTGACTGTCAGGATGCAGCATAAAATGTTGTGATGCCGCATTCCTTTAAATCGTGCGATGTACTTCATTAATCACTCAGTTTCCCCTTAAGGCTTTCAGAAAGAAAATGTTGGCCACTCCACATGGGTGTGAACAAGTTATTCCTTGTTCTTCCATGTGTCCAAGTCTATCAGTCCAAGTTATTCATTGCTCTTCTGCAACTATGCCTAAACCCAACTTTAATCCTAACCTTTAACCTCACTAAACTTTGGCAAAACTCAACCTTAATCGTAAACATAACCTAACAAAACTATGACTAAACCTAACCTTATGTTAGGGTCAAACCTAAACTTGACCCTAACAACTCACACTAACCTCACATCTTTTGGACTACTGGGATGTCAGAATAATGGGCAGCCCCCTCTGTGACTCGAGTGTTGTTTCTGGGCTGTGGTATACTAAAAGGGAGAAACAATGATATATGAAACACAACAACATGAAAAACAGAATCTACTATAAAACAATGTTATTACCTCGTCTCTCCCTCTCTCTCTCCACACCCTCTCTCTCTAAAATAGCTGCTGGCTGTCAGGATACATTCCTTTAAAGGGATTCTAGGCAACATTAAGCCTAAAATAAAAATAAAAATAAAAGATATATATATATTGCATTTTTTCCCCTCTATCAGCCACTATATAATGATGCTGGGGTGTTTTCCTGCATTGAAACAGTCCTCTTTCTGAAATCCGTATTTTCCCTACTGTTTATGTTTGTCCGGGTCGTAAATTAACGCACGCATGTGCGCGTCCGTGCGCATCCGTGTCCGTGTGAACTATTTACTTCCGGTTTTAAAACGCTCTCAAACTTCGTTTTTGAGGCACAGAATTTACTTTTAAGATAGCGTTTGGATAGAATTTAGTTGTTTAACTTCATATATGTGGTCAATTTATCATGAAAGAGCCTATTTAAAAATACAAATTCAGAGAACCAGCAGGGGCGGGCAGTTCCGCGAATTATATCCGAATAAAGCAACCTATTTTCGGCATGGCCCCTTCAGAAGTCCCATTAGCTCTATGGAAGTCCCTCCTGCGTCACCCCCTGGTGGTCGGGGGAAAGAACTGCTGGAGGCGCAGTGTTTGTTTATTTCTGACTCGCCGTCAATGCCTTTAAATCCTGCCATGCACAATTATGTACTCACTCATCAGTCATCACCACGTACGTGTCTGTTTTTTATTTGAGATTTCCCCATTGTTCTATTGGCATACCTTACAACCCACTGAAATCACAGTAACGTTCCAAGACATTCACATCAACTGTTCACCTTAATGAAAAACGGAACTATTGGAACTACTTTGCCAAAGTTTTTTTTTTGTTTTTGTGCTGTAGAACTTGATTTCCTCCAGTATAATAAACCCTCACCCACCTGTGTAACTTGCATGCCAGGAGTGGGCTTACAATCTATGTACATAATTATACATAATTATATAGGCCATGTAATTCATAAACTTCCTACCTTATTTCATGCAGTTTTTGCTTTCCTTTTTTTCAGTCAGTAGGAAACCTGAGAAGGAAAGTATGGATTAGGGTTATGATTAGGCTTGGGGTTAGGATTAGGCTTGGGGTTAGGGTTAGGGTTGGGGTTAAGTTTGCGGTTAGGGTCAAGATTAGGCTTGGGGTTAGGGTTTGTTTTGAGGGAAGGTAGGACTTCAGGATTGAGAGACTCCTATTGGGTGCCGTGGCAGTAGTTCGACGGCCCATTGTTCTGAAGAACCATTGGTCGAGTCTGACAACACTCGCTAACCTTAACCCATACCATATAACCTCACAGAATATATGCCTAAACCTAATGTTAACCCTAACCTTATACAGTATAAACTATGCCTAAAACTAATGTTAACCCTAACCTTATACAGTATAAATTATGCCTAAACCTAATGTTAACCCTAACCTTATACAGTATAAAATATGCCTAAACTTAACCGCAAGGACTTTTTTGGACGGACCTTTTCGACAAAGTATTATTAAATGTAATTGTGCTGTTTACATTTTTTTGCCTAATAAAATATTCAATCAATCAATCAACCTCACACTAATGTAACATTTGTCAGACTATTGAGGCGTGGGACTAATGGGGAGCCCCCGATGTGTCTCCCTTTGTAAACATGAGACTCCTTTTTGTCCAGGGCAGCAAACAGCAGGGCAAAAGTGAAAGAACACTATACTACTGTGGAAAGAGCGCCAACATTTTGAAACATTGATGTCATTTAGCTGCACACAAATCCAGACCAACCAGGGTTTCCGCAAGGTATTTATTTTGCCGGCCAACACCAACGACACAATTCTATTTTACTGACCAAAAGTTAAATTAATCGGACATAATGTAAAACATATCAAGTGCATTTTTGCAGATGTGTGCACCACTACACTGATTCGCTACACCCTTGTTACTGTAGTGCAGCACTACTTTCCACTACTATCACAGATGCACTGAGCTGTTCCTGCGTTTCTCGGGAGGCATGCGTTAATCCGACAGACCTTTTCTCCGACTATGTGGCATCCGTGTGCGGTTAGGGTTAGGGTGCGGGTTTGGTTCGGGTTTACTGTTTAATGTCGGAGCACTGCGCTGTCGGAGGAATGCGCTGTCGGACTAACGTATTGCACCCGCGTTTCCTAAAGCATAATCTATCTACTCCATCATGCAGAGGTGTCACTCGCCCCCAAAATCCTGAGTAGTCAGGACAGACATGCGATGCACTATATCTACTTACACTACATTGTGTGGTGTACAGTAGGCTACAAGGCTTGTAGATCTGTTCGTTTTGGTATGCAACACCGTGATGACCGTGATACTACAGAGTATAAACCAACTAGGCTGAGCATGTTTCGGGCTTTGCATCTCATTCAACCCTTAGTAGCATACATAATTAGCTTTTGTTTTTGTTAGTCATGTTTACCATTTGTTTCATGATGCCAAGGAAGTAACTTGCCTGCAATGTTTCACCAAGCAGCTTCCATCACTTTGCTCCTGTAACTCTCTCTTCATGACAGTCACTGTGCATGTCAGTCCCAAAGTCTGAGGCTTTTAGCAACTAGCTTATTGCAACAAATTGACAAATTATATAATTTTGTGGCATATTGTAAAACTTTGAGCTGCTATATGAATAGCCTATATCTGAAGATGACACCTTTGTATTCATAATTTATTGTAGCTATATGCTGTGATACAGCCTTTGTGTGTCTGTACGTGGGGCAGTCGGCTCACATATTGATGATTCACCAGATAATGTATGCCCAACATTCTTATTTTTTACAGTTTAAAATCTTAAATGGTGTGTCACTTTATTTAAAAACCAATTAATAATTGCAATTATTATTACAATAATTTAAACAATAAATACAATTTTACAAAGCGGACACAGTGGCTGGGAATATTAATAGTTAAGGGCTAATTATGATTTAACGGAAACCTTGCCTCCAAGTAAATCGGAAATATCGTTCTCCATAGCTTGGACCAGAATCTGTGGGTCACGACATCCAGAGGGGGTTGATAATTAGGGGGATCACCAGATCTCAAATTGTTAAGAAAGGGGAAAAAAAAGAAAAGCAAAAACCCTTAAAAATTTGTATTATGTCATTAATAACTATTATTGGACCGTGCCCTTTGGGCACAGGTCCAATAATAATGGCCTACTCAGGGCCGATCGGGAATACACACCCCACCCATTGTGCAATACCCCTGCGTCGGATGTACTTGTATCTGTGGTCAACTACACACGCATCACACTACCATAGAAAACACTGTTGTTCTTTAGATGCCTCATATATTGATAATTGTGGATTCTTATTTTAAACTAGGGTGCAGTAATAGTGACTGGGTATACATAGCACAAAAACTGGAACTGTTGTTTTTCAAACTCATTACTTCCTGTATCTGCCAATCATAAACAACCAGAAGTAGGTGGAATCAAGGCGGAACAAGGCGGTAGGAGCCTGCTGGTCGGTCGATCAGGGACCTATCAGATGGCTCACTAAGGCTAAATTGCCACTGGCTATGGACACCCTCACATGCCAATTTAGATCATGGGTAAATTAGGTGATTCCTCTTCATCAGATTCATTGCGGTCAGTGTCTGACAAGCTCTCTTCGCTGGTCTCAATAAACTCTTGGCTCTTGTAGCTCTCATTACCTCCTCCTCGAGCCTTCTCTTTCTCTCCTCCTACTGACTTCCTCTTATTCTTGCCTGCCTTCTTGTTCTCCATCTTAGAAGGCATGGCGACTCCACCACTGTCCTTGTACTCATTCTGGGCTTTGTCATACTGCGCCTTAGCCTCCCGAGCCTTCTCTTCCCACTCCTTCTTCTGTTCCGTGCCCAACTGTCTCCACATTTCTCCAGCCTTCCTGGCGATCTCAGTGACAAGTAAGCCTGGGGTCTCTGAATTGATGCGATCACGATTGGAGTTGAGAAACAGCATGTAGGCGCTCATCGGCCTCTTGCGCCTGCCAGTGTCCTTCTGCTTTTTCTCTTTGCGTGGCTTCCTCCCTTTCTTCTCCTGCAAGACTTTGGGTTTCTTGACCTGTTTCATATTATTTCTGTCTCCTTCGCTGCCGTCACTCCTCACTGAGGCTTTGCTGTCATCTTCACTGTCGTCACCTTCGCTGCTGTCACTGCCCCTCACTGAGGCGCTGCTGTCATATTCTAATTCAGTGTCATCATCCACCTCTTCAGGGTGGTAAGACTCATCGCTCTCATCCTCTGTTTCGTCGTTTCCCTCTTCCTTGATCTTGCCCTCGTCCTTCATCCTCTCCAGGTAGGCATCGTGCTGGTCATTGTCAGAGTCACTGTACTCATTGTCATTGTTACCCTTCATGCCCTCTTTGAAGCCTCTGTTTTTGATGTTGAGTTTCTTGGCATTGACAAAGTCCAACAGCTTCACGTATTCTTCTCTCTCAATGCTGCTGAAGGTGTACTCATTCCCCTGCTTAGTCTCCACCTCAAAGTCAAAGGAGCGCGTGGTGGTGGTGCCTCGGGCGAAGTTGACAAAGGAGATCTCGTCAAAGCGCAGGTGCACCGGAGGCTTATACATGTAGATGAAACCTCTCTCTAGGGGATACAGGAGGCCAGAGGAGGCCTTGTAGGAGCAGGTGATGCACTGGGCACCTGAGTGGCCCTGGAAGTTTCCAGGCAGAGTGATCTTGCGGTTGACCAGAGCCTTCATCACCCTGCTGACTAGCTCGTACAGAGGGCCTGACATGTTCTTACTGAGCTTGCCCTCAAAACGACGCTCCACATCCTCCTCGCTCATGATGAGGGTGAGTCTGTCGTCTTCCTCCTTGGAAAAGAGCAGGATGAGGAACTGGTAGCGAGTCTGGCCCTGCTTGATGGGAGGATCCAGACTGATCACAAAGAACATCTGCCTCTGGTCCTTGTGCGGAAGCAGGAAGAGACGCAGCATGGTGGTGTAGGGAATCTTGAAGTCAAACGTCTTACCGTGGAGGTGAAGGAATGTTGGATAGATAAGGATGTCATACCTTCCTCTGGGTGTGAGACACTGAAGCTCTTTGAAGATACACACAGCATCTCCTGTGGCCTGGATGACATCAGCCTTGGACAGCACATTCTTGGCAAACGCCTCCACGGGACCCTGTCCCTCGTCCACCTGGCTGGGGGGGACATAGAACCGGACCTCCATGAGAGAAACCTCAGCGTCGTCATTCTGGTGGAACTCCAGAGTGACCTCGTTCTTGCCCGTAGTGCACTGGGACACGCTGGAAAGTGGGACCTCAAACGCAGTGTTGTTTCCGTCGATGTCGAATGACAACAGCGGCCCTGAAAGATTGGCAGTGCCCCAGTTCCAGCCCTTGACACACATGTCATTCTCCGTCAGCTCCACCTTGTAGTTAGCTTTGAAGAAGTCCGAGATCTTCCCAAAGTCTGTGTCCCTGAAGCCATCGTATTTGTAGACATGTCCAGTGCTGGTTGATAGTTTGATGCCATGTCCCAAAGACACATGTCTCCACTGTGCCACGCTGAGCTCCCCAGCTGGGATGTTGTCCAGCTTGCCCGTCTTGCTGCTCTTGTATGCCACGTTCTGCTTGCTGAAACGCAGGCGCCCATCATTCCAGAAGCCTTTGACTTCCTGATGAATCTCATTAAACTCCAATGTGTCTCCCATCTCATTCACAGTTGATGACTGATGCTCTCACTGTCCCTTTGATTACGAGACTTGACTTATTTCACACAAGCAATATCAAGAGTTAACAAGTCTTTGGAAGAATCTCTGCTTTTTATGGTCTAGACCTCTGTGACGTATTACTCATATGTCACTGGAGCCTCACCGATTACGCTTTAAAGTCATCCACCTTATATCTTATAATGGTAAACCATGATCACAGGTTAACCATATAAAGTAAAAACAGATAGCGGCTGCTTCAGTGTCATGATACCATACGCAGATAAACGTTGCATTTTGAACTGCTCAGGCAACATATTGGGAATTGTCCAACCTGTGTTTTTGGTTAATTTCGTTAAGTTTGCCGATGACACAACAGTGATCTGATATGAAGAGACAGCCTACAGGAGAGGGTTGGAGAACCTGACAGAATGGTGCCAGGAGAATAATCTGGTTTTCGACATCAACAGGACCAAAGAGTGGCCCTCACACCCGATCCAACCAGTATATTGTCTGTGCACGTGTCGAGTCCCATATATGCATATGACCACATGGGCATAGAGGTCGGATATGTCATCAGTATATGGCCATATATGGGCATGCACCCCTTTTGTGCCCATGTATGGAGCTGACTAATCTGTTTGCGCCTGATGCCATGACGACACATTGAGGTTAGGCAACCCACTCCGTATTTTGGCGTAGCTGCATTGGGAACTCATATGGTTATGGCGGCTCTGGACAACCGGATCTCTGTATCTGTCAGTCCTTGTCCCTTTTATGTCCATATATGGAGATCGCTGATGTCATCAGTATTAGCCATATATGGGCATGCACCCCTTTCGTGCCCATGTATGGAGCTGAATAATCTGTTTGCACCTGATGCCATGACGACACATTGAGGTTAGGCAACACACTCCGTATTTGGGCGTAGCTGCATTGGGAACTCATGGTTATGGCTGAGTCATGGTGACATGCGCTTGACGTCAGAGGTCCACCAGCCGGCCTTCTGGCCGGTCCTCCCCTGAGCCAGTGTTTTATTACAGTATGTCATAAAAGAGAAGGATGTGCAATTATATCAAATGTATGTGAGACAGGCTTAAATACAGTGGAGGTGGACCTCTTTGGGTCAGGTTAAGAGTGCGGATTTATGATCTTATGCCGCGTTCACACCAAAGGACGCCTTTATGAAAAAACGCCTATAGTCCATTTGAATTGGCGTTTTTTGATCAAACTGGATCACTGATCAGTGTGGAAAACACTTCTCTAAAATCTTCAACCTTAAAATACACCAGAAAATTCACAGTGGGGCGAGACCCAAATCAGTTTGGATGTCACTTCACTTGCATTCCCAGTCTTAAAATGAATTAAGGCATGCATTGTTGATAATCAGTACATACTGTATGTTCATTGTTGTTGCAGACATACAGTATATTCATTCATATACATATTGTCATGCATACCATCACATCATATAGACATTACATGCTCTCTCGGAACATGAACTGTAACATGTCACAGCTGGTGTTCAACGAACAGCAGATGTGGAGGCTATTGTTCTAACATACATTTAGGTAGTCAAAACTTTTACATGACAATTTTCTGAATCAAATAAATAGTTGTCTAAAAAAAAAGAACAATAACTTTGTTATAATTGCATTGTACAGTCTTTGTGGAACATGTCCCACCAACATATCACTTCTTGTACCTAAGTGACAAATAAACCCTCCTGATTGATTCTTGATACTTGTAGTATTTTCTTAATTTTATAATGAGTTTTCAAAGTGATACTTATAAAAGCACAACAAGGTGGTGTCTGGTGGCACAGCCAGCTAGTGCACAACAATATATTTTGAGCACTGTATGTCCACATGCTATTTGATACTGTGATGTTTATTGATATCCAGACAGGTTTCATTTAAAGTGCCAGAAAATAATAAAATAGCATACATTAAACATTGGCTCATTTAATTAAATTGTTTATACTAAGGACTTATACCCATACATACAGAATAATTGACTATAGATAGATTCACATATATGAACTTTGGAAAGCTATTTCTGTAGCAGACGATCACTCCTCTCTCCAGGAGGAGTGAGGAGTGGAGTATGTATGTTGTGATTGGTGGAGATGGTTGTATTGTTCTCCTCGTTGGCCAATCATTCCAAGCAGTTAGTGGTTCCACCTCAGGCTCTCAAGTATAAGAAGACACAACTCTTCCAGGATATCAAAAATTTCTGATCAGATCTGACTGTGGACTGCAGAATTCAGGTGAAGATGAACTTTCTCAACACCACCAGGGACCATTCTGCAGAACAAGAGGAACCCAAATACCATCATGACCTCAGTAAGTTACTTACCATGTCCCCTTTCCTTGTTAAATTGTATTTCCCCATGTTTTACCACAGTAGTTCTCAAGCTGAAAAGTCTCAATGCAATTTACTTGCCTTGCTCTCTTATTTCCTGCATTATATTTTTGAAATCAAGTCTCTTTTATTGTATCACAGGTTCTGCATCCATTGTTTCGCTTGTAATGTAATTGTTTGTATTATCATTTGTACAACATCATTGATATATACTTAATTGATACATGATATTGCAACAATGTTCACTTTCTCTTTGTTTCCAATCCAGTGTTGCATTTTCTGCCTGACTTCCCTGTTACCTACCAGCAGTTAAGGAACAAAGAGGCTTGGTTAAACTAAACCATCACTGCTGTGACAAGTGTGGAAAACACTTCCCTAAAATGTCCAACCTGAAAATACACCAGAGAATGCACAGTGGAGAGAAACCCTATGGATGTGATCAGTGTGGAAAACTCTTCTCTAAAATGTCCAACCTCGAAATACACCAGCAAATTCACACTGGAGTGAGACCCAAATCAGTGTGGAAGTCACTTCACTTGCATGTTGAAGAGAACCCCCATGGATGTGATCAGTGTGGAAAACACTTCTCTAAAATCTTCAACCTTAAAATACACCAGAAAATTCACAGTGGGGCGAGACCCAAATCAGTTTGGATGTCACTTCACTTGCATTCCCAGTCTTAAAATGAATTACGGCATGCATTGTTGATAATCAGTACATACTGTATCTTCATTGTTGTTGCAGACATACAGTATATTCATATACATATTGTCATGCATACCATCACTCTGAAAATATAGACATTACATGCTCTCTCGGAACATGAACTGTAACATGCCACAGCTGGTGTTCAACGAACAGCATATGTGGAGGCTATTGTTCTATTTTATCCACTCTCTTTTTCATTTATAATTGATACTGTTGATGGATGTTTTTATGTTTTTTATTACCTGTTCAAAGCTAGAGCTTTGAACAATTAGTACTTATGAAGGGTGTGTTTTTAATAATAATTTCATTGATACGGTTAATCAATGAAACATGATAATTTGTTTTTTATGAAACCAAATGATCACACTGAGTGCATATATTTACTACAGCCATTGTTTTAAATGGTGTACTATTTTTTTGTAGATGTGTTTCTAATAATGTAATGGAGTGGGTTCAATTCTTGTCTTGGACAAATGACTCTCTTTCTTTTTACTTGCATTCATTTTTTCTAATAAAACATGAAAAAATAACATTCAATGTTATAGTATTTTTTTTTGCTATAGTTCATGAAAGTACCATGGTTGGTAATTTCCTTCAATCACATGCAATACAAGACAATAACAAACATTGTAATAGGAGCAAATAACAGTTTTACAAGATACATTTAGATGCTGTTATGAACAATCACATACTATAAGTACAGTATAAAGAACAGTTGGCACTTCTTCACAGCTGATTCTAACTAGTTCTGAAAGAATGTGGGTCAATTGTGTGCTGATTAGGTGTCTATAGGAACTTGGTTCGTCAATCTATCTTAATGGCTCTATGTTAATAGTTCTGCCTGAATAACAAGAGGGAGATGAGAGAGTCATGTAAATCACATGTAAATCACAGCAGGACATGCACAATAGATAGTTGTTTGGCAAACTACAGGAATAGCTTTACTCCAACACGTCAACATGTTATCCACAAAATGCATGCCTGTAGGGAAAGCTTCACTTTGCCTTCATCGATTTTTTTGTGTGGCAAAAGGATCACCGTTGATTGATCTCTGCCTCCAGCTGGGCCTGCTGATATATGACTTGAAACATACATTTAGGTAGTCAAACTTCTAAATGACAATTTTCTGAATCAAATAAATAGTTGTCTTTAAAAAAAGAACAATAACTTTGTAACAATTGCATTGTACAGTCTTTGTGGAACATGTCCCACCAACATATCACTTATTGTACCTAAGTGACAAATAAACCCTCCTGATTGATTCTTGATACTTGTAGCATTTTCTTAATTTTATAATGAGTTTTCAAAGTGATACTTATAAAAGCACAACAAGGTGGTGTCTGGTGGCACAGCCAGCTAGTGCACAACAATATATTTTGAGCACTGTATGTCCACATGCTATTTGATACTGTGATGTTTATTGATATCCAGACAGGTTTCAGTTAAAGTGCTAGAAAATGATAACATAGCATACATTAAACATTGGCCCATTTAATTAAATTGTTGATACTAAGGACTTATACCCATACATACAGAATAATTGAATTGAAAGAATTTAGGTCAATTGTGTGCTGATTAGGTGTCTATGGGAACTTGGTTCGTCAATCTATCTTAATGGCTCTATGTTAATAGTTCTGCCTGAATGACAAGAGGGAGATGAGAGAGTCATGTAAATCACATGTAAATCACAGCAGGACATGCACAATAGATAGTTGTTTGGCAAACTACATGAATAGCTTTACTCCAACACGTCAACATGTTATCCACAAAATGCATGCCTGTAGGGAAAGCTTCACTATGCCTTCATCGATTTTTTTGTGGCAAAAGGATCACCGTTGATTGATCTCTGCCTCCAGCTGGGGCTGCTGATATATGACTTGAAACATACATTTAGGTAGTCAAACTTCTAAATGACAATTTTCTGAATCAAATAAATAGTTGTCTTTAAAAAAAGAACAATAACTTTGTAATAATTGCATTGTACAGTCTTTGTGGAACATGTCCCACCAACATATCACTTCTTGTACCTAAATGATTAATAAACCCTCCTGATTGATTCTTGATACTTTTGTAGTATTTTCTTAATTTTACAATGAGTTTTCAAAGTGATACTTATAAAAGCACAACAAGGTGGTGTCTGGTGGCACAGCCAGCTAGTGCACAACAATATATTTTGAGCACTGTATGTCCACATGCTTTTTGATACTGTGATGTTTATTGATATACAGACAGGTTTCATTTAAAGTGCTAGAAATGTATAACATAGCATACATTAAACATTGGCCCATTTAATTCAATTGTTGATACCTAGGACTTATACCCATACATACAGAATCATTGACTATAGATAGATTCACATATATGAACTTTGGAAAGCTATTTCTCTAGCAGACGGTCACTCCTCTCTCCAGGAGGAGTGAGGAGTGGAGTATGTATGTTGTGATTGGTGGAGATGGTTGTATTGTTCTCCTCGTTGGCCAATCATTCCAAGCAGTTAGTGGTTCCACCTCAGGCTCTCAAGTATAAGAAGACACAACTCTTCCAGGATATCAATAATTTCTAATCAGATCTGACTGTGGACTCCAGAATTCAGGTGAAGATGAACTTTCTCAACACCACCAGGGACCATTCTGCAGAACAAGAGGAACCCAAATACCATCATGACCTCAGTAAGTTACTTACCCTGTCCCTTTTCCTTGTTAAATTGTATTTCCACATGTTTTACCACAGTAGTTTTCAAGCTGAAAAGTCTCAATGCAATTTACTTGCCTTGCTCTCTTATTTCCTGCATTATATTCTTTGAAAAAAACAAGTCTCTTTTATTGTCTCACAGGTTCTGCATCCATTGTTTCGCTTGTAATGTAATTGTTTGTATTATCATTTGTACAACATCATTGATATACTTAATTGATACATGATATTGAAACAATGTTCACTTTCTCTTTGTTTCCAATCCAGTGTTGCATCTTCTGCCTGACTTCCCTGTTCTACCAGCAGTAAAGGAACAAAGAGGCTTGGTTAAACTAAACCATCACTGCTGTGACAAGTGTGGAAAACACTTCCCTAAAATGTCCAACCTGAAAATACACCAGAGAATGCACAGTGGAGAGAAACCCTATGGATGTGATCAGTGTGGAAAACTCTTCTCTAAAATGTCCAACCTCGAAATACACCAGCAAATTCACACTGGATTGAGACCCAAATCAGTGTGGAAGTCACTTCACTTGCATGTTGAAGAGAACCCCTATGGATGTGATCAGTGTGGAAAACACTTCTCTAAAATCTTCAACCTTAAAATACACCAGAAAATTCACAGTGGGGCGAGACCCAAATCAGTTTGGATGTCACTTCACTTGCATTCCCAGTCTTAAAATGAATTAAGGCATGCATTGTTGATAATCACTACATACTGTATGTTCATTGTTGTTGCACACATACAGTATATTCATTCATATACATATTGTCATGCATACCATCACATCATATAGACATTACATGCTCTCTCGGAACATGAACTGTAACATGTCACAGCTGGTGTTCAACGAACAGCAGATGTGGAGGCTATTGTTCTATTTTCTCCACTCTCTTTTTCATTCATAATTTATACTGTTGATGAATGTTTTATGTTTTTTATTACCTGTTCAAAGCTAGAGCTATGAACAATTAGTACTTATGAAGGGTGTGTTTTTAATAACAATTTCATTGATACGGTTAATCAATGACACAGTTAAACATGATAATTTGTTTTTTATGAAACCAAATGATCACAATGAGTGATATGCATTCAGTGTGATCATTTGATTTCATAAAAAAATAAATTACTACAGCCATTGTTTTAAATGGTGTACTATTTTTTGTAGATGTGTTTATAATAATGTAAAGGAGTGGGTTCAGTTTTTGTCTTGGACAAATTACTCTCTTTCTTTTTACTTGCATTCATTTTTTTCTAATAAAACATGAAAAAATAACATTCAATGTCATGGTATTTTTTTGCTATAGTTTATGAAAGTACCATGGTTGGTAATTTCAGTCAATCACATGCAATACAAGACAATAACAAACAATGTAATAGGAGCAAATAACAGTTTTACAAGATACGTTTAGATGCTGTTATGAACAATCACATACTATAAGTACAGTATAAAGAACAGTTGGTACTTCTTCACAGCTGATTCTAACTGGTTCTGAAAGACTTTGGGTCAATTGTGTGCTGATTAGGTGTCTATAGGAACTTGGTTCGTCAATCTATCTTAATGGCTCTATGTTAATAGTTCTGCCTGAATAACAAGAGGGAGATGACAGAGTCATGTAAATCACATGTAAATCACAGCAGGACATGCACAATAGCTATTTGTTTGGCAAACTACAGGAATAGCTTTACTCCAACACGTCAACATGTTATCCACAAAATGCATGCCTGTAGGGAAAGCTTCACTATGCCTTCATTGATCTTTTTTGTGGAAAAAGGATCACCGTTGATTGATCTCTGCCTCCAGCTGGGCCTGCTGATATATGACTTGAAACATACATTTAAGTAGTCAAAACTTTTACATGACAATTTTCTTAATCAAATAAATAGTTGTCTTTAAAAAAAGAACAATAACTTTGTAATAATTGCATTGTACAGTCTTTGTGGAACACTTCCCACCAATATATCACATCTTGTACCTGACAAATAAACCCTCCTGATTGATTCTTGATACTTTTGTAGTATTTTCTTAATTTTATAATGAGTTTTCAAAGTGATACTTATAAAAGCACAACAAGGTGGTGTCTGGTGGCACAGCCAGCTAGTGCACAACAATATATTTTGAGCACTGTATGTCCACATGCTTTTTGATACTGTGATGTTTATTGATATCCAGACAGGTTTCATTTAAAGTGCTAGAAAATGATAACATAGCATACATTAAACATTGGCCCATTTAATTCAATTGTTGATACCTAGGACTTATACCCATACATACAGAATAATTGACTATAGATAGATTCACATATATGAACTTTGGAAAGCTATTTCTCTAGCAGACGGTCACTCCTCTCTCCAGGAGGAGTGAGGAGTGGAGTATGTATGTTGTGATTGGTGGAGATGGTTGTATTGTTCTCCTCGTTGGCCAATCATTCCAAGCAGTTAGTGGTTCCACCTCAGGCTCTCAAGTATAAGAAGACACAACTCTTCCAGGATATCAATAATTTCTGATCAGATCTGACTGTGGACTGCAGAATTCAGGTGAAGATGAACTTTCTCAACACCACCAGGGACCATTCTGCAGAACAAGAGGAACCCAAATACCATCATGACCTCAGTAAGTTACTTACCATGTCCCCTTTCCTTGTTAAATTGTATTTCCCCATGTTTTACCACAGTAGTTCTCAAGCTGAAAAGTCTCAATGCAATTTACTTACCTTGATCTCTTATTTCCTGCATTATATTTTTGAAAAAACAAGTCTCTTTTATTGTCTCACAGGTTCTGTATCCATTGTTTCGCTTGTAATGTAATTGTTTGTATTATCATTTGTACAACATCATTGATATACTTAATTGATACATGATATTGAAACAATGTTCACTTTCTCTTTGTTTCCAATCCAGTGTTGCATATTCTGCCTGACTTCCCTGTTCTACCAGCAGTAAAGGAACACAGAGGCTTGGTTAAACTAAACCATCACTGCTGTGACAAGTGTGGAAAACACTTCCCTAAAATGTCCAACCTGAAAATACACCAGAGAATGCACAGTGGAGAGAAACCCTATGGATGTGATCAGTGTGGAAAACTCTTCTCTAAAATGTCCAACCTCGAAATACACCAGCAAATTCACACTGGAGTGAGACCCAAATCAGTGTGGAAGTCACTTCACTTGCATATTGGAGAGAAACCCCATGGATGTGATCAGTGTGGAAAACACTTCTCTAAAATCTTCAATCTTAAAATACACCAGAAAATTCACAGTGGGGCGAGACCCAAATCAGTTTGGATGTTACTTCACTTGCATTCAGTCTTAAAATGAATTAAGGCATGCATTGTTGATAATCAGTACATAGGCTACTGTATGTTCATTGTTGTTGCAGACATACATTATATTCATTCATATACATATTGTCATGCATACCATCACTTTTGAAAATATATTACAGGCATTACATGCTCTCTCGGAACATGAACTGTAACATGTCACAGTTGGTGTTCAACAAACAGCAGATGTGGAGGCTATTGTTATATTTTCTCCACTCTTTTTCATTTATAATTTATACTGTTGATTGATGTTTTGAGTTTTTTTATTACCTGTTCAAAGCTAGAGCTTTGAACAATTAGTACTTATGAAGGGTGTGTTTTCATAATAATTTCATTGATACGGTTAATCAATGAAACATGATAATTTGTTTTTATGAAACCAAATGATCACACTGAGTGCATATATTTACTACAGTCATTGTTTTAAATGGTGTACTATTTGTTGTAGATGTGTTTATAATAATGTAATGGAGTGGGCTCAGTTTTTGTCTTGGACAAATTACTCTCTTTCTTTTTACTTGCATTCATTTTTTTCTAATAAAACATGAAAAAATAACATTCAATGTCATGGTATTTTTTTGCTATAGTTTATGAAAGTACCATGGTTGGTAATTTCAGTCAATCACATGCAATACAAGACAATAACAAACATTGTAATAGGAGCAAATAACAGTTTTACAAGATACGTTTAGATGCTGTTATGAACAATCACATACTATAAGTACAGTATAAAGAACAGTTGGTACTTCTTCACAGCTGATTCTAACTGGTTCTGAAAGACTTTGGGTCAATTGTGTGCTGATTAGGTGTCTATAGGAACTTGGTTCGTCAATCTATCTTAATGGCTCTATGTTAATAGTTCTGCCTGAATAACAAGAGGGAGATGAGAGAGTCATGTAAATCACATGTAAATCACAGCAGGACATGCACAATAGCTATTTGTTTGGCAAACTACAGGAATAGCTTTACTCCAACACGTCAACATGTTATCCACAAAATGCATGCCTGTAGGGAAAGCTTCACTATGCCTTCATTGATCTTTTTTGTGGAAAAAGGATCACCGTTGATTGATCTCTGCCTCCAGCTGGGCCTGCTGATATATGACTAGAAACATACATTTAAGTAGTCAAAACTTTTACATGACAATTTTCTTAATCAAATAAATAGTTGTCTTTAAAAAAAGAACAATAACTTTGTAATAATTGCATTGTACAGTCTTTGTGGAACACGTCCCACCAATATATCACATCTTGTACCTAAGTGACAAATAAACCCTCCTGATTGATTCTTGATACTTTTGTAGTATTTTCTTAATTTTATAATGAGTTTTCAAAGTGATACTTATAAAAGCACAACAAGGTGGTGTCTGGTGGCACAGCCAGCTAGTGCACAACAATATATTTTGAGCACTGTATGTCCACATGCTTTTTGATACTGTGATGTTTATTGATATCCAGACAGGTTTCATTTAAAGTGCTAGAAAATGATAACATAGCATACATTAAACATTGGCCCATTTAATTCAATTGTTGATACCTAGGACTTATACCCATACATACAGAATAATTGACTATAGATAGATTCACATATATGAACTTTGGAAAGCTATTTCTCTAGCAGACGGTCACTCCTCTCTCCAGGAGGAGTGAGGAGTGGAGTATGTATGTTGTGATTGGTGGAGATGGTTGTATTGTTCTCCTCGTTGGCCAATCATTCCAAGCAGTTAGTGGTTCCACCTCAGGCTCTCAAGTATAAGAAGACACAACTCTTCCAGGATATCAATAATTTCTGATCAGATCTGACTGTGGACTGCAGAATTCAGGTGAAGATGAACTTTCTCAACACCACCAGGGACCATTCTGCAGAACAAGAGTAACCCAAATACCATCATGACCTCAGTAAGTTACTTACCATGTCCCCTTTCCTTGTTAAATTGTATTTCCCCATGTTTTACCACAGTAGTTCTCAAGCTGAAAAGTCTCAATGCAATTTACTTGCCTTGCTCTCTTATTTCCTGCATTATATTTTTGAAAAAACAAGTCTCTTTTATTGTCTCACAGGTTCTGCATCCATTGTTTCGCTTGTAATGTAATTGTTTGTATTATCATTTGTACAACATCATTGATATACTTAATTGATACATGATATTGAAACAATGTTCACTTTCTCTTTGTTTCCAATCCAGTGTTGCATTTTCTGCCTGACTTCCCTGTTCTACCAGCAGTAAAGGAACAAAGAGGCTTGGTTAAACTAAACCATCACTGCTGTGACAAGTGTGGAAAACACTTCCCTAAAATGTCCAACCTGAAAATACACCAGAGAATGCACAGTGGAGAGAAACCCTATGGATGTGATCAGTGTGGAAAACTCTTCTCTAAAATGTCCAACCTCGAAATACACCAGCAAATTCACACTGGAGTGAGACCCAAATCAGTGTGGAAGTCACTTCACTTGCATGTTGAAGAGAACCCCTATGGATGTGATCAGTGTGGAAAACACTTCTCTAAAATCTTCAATCTTAAAATACACCAGAAAATTCACAGTGGGGCGAGACCCAAATCAGTTTGGATGTTACTTCACTTGCATTCAGTCTTAAAATGAATTAAGGCATGCATTGTTGATAATCAGTACATAGGCTACTGTATGTTCATTGTTGTTGCAGACATACATTATATTCATTCATATACATATTGTCATGCATACCATCACTTTTGAAAATATATTACAGGCATTACATGCTCTCTCGGAACATGAACTGTAACATGTCACAGTTGGTGTTCAACAAACAGCAGATGTGGAGGCTATTGTTATATTTTCTCCACTCTTTTTCATTTATAATTTATACTGTTGATTGATGTTTTGATGTTTTGAGTTTTTTTTATTACCTGTTCAAAGCTAGAGCTTTAAACAATTAGTACTTATGAAGGGTGTGTTTTCATAATAATTTCATTGATACGGTTAATCAATGAAACATGATAATTTGTTTTTATGAAACCAAATGATCACACTGAGTGCATATATTTACTACAGTCATTGTTTTAAATGGTGTACTATTTGTTGTAGATGTGTTTATAATAATGTAATGGAGTGGGCTCAGTTTTTGTCTTGGACAAATTACTCTCTTTCTTTTTACTTGCATTCATTTTTTTCTAATAAAACATGAAAAAATAACATTCAATGTCATGGTATTTTTTTGCTATAGTTTATGAAAGTACCATGGTTGGTAATTTCAGTCAATCACATGCAATACAAGACAATAACAAACATTGTAATAGGAGCAAATAACAGTTTTACAAGATACGTTTAGATGCTGTTATGAACAATCACATACTATAAGTACAGTATAAAGAACAGTTGGTACTTCTTCACAGCTGATTCTAACTGGTTCTGAAAGACTTTGGGTCAATTGTGTGCTGATTAGGTGTCTATAGGAACTTGGTTCGTCAATCTATCTTAATGGCTCTATGTTAATAGTTCTGCCTGAATAACAAGAGGGAGATGAGAGAGTCATGTAAATCACATGTAAATCACAGCAGGACATGCACAATAGCTATTTGTTTGGCAAACTACAGGAATAGCTTTACTCCAACACGTCAACATGTTATCCACAAAATGCATGCCTGTAGGGAAAGCTTCACTATGCCTTCATTGGTCTTTTTTGTGGAAAAAGGATCACCGTTGATTGATCTCTGCCTCCAGCTGGGCCTGCTGATATATGACTTGAAACATACATTTAAGTAGTCAAAACTTTTACATGACAATTTTCTTAATCAAATAAATAGTTGTCTTTAAAAAAAGAACAATAACTTTGTAATAATTGCATTGTACAGTCTTTGTGGAACACGTCCCACCAATATATCACATCTTGTACCTAAGTGACAAATAAACCCTCCTGATTGATTCTTGATACTTTTGTAGTATTTTCTTAATTTTATAATGAGTTTTCAAAGTGATACTTATAAAAGCACAACAAGGTGGTGTCTGGTGGCACAGCCAGCTAGTGCACAACAATATATTTTGAGCACTGTATGTCCACATGCTTTTTGATACTGTGATGTTTATTGATATCCAGACAGGTTTCATTTAAAGTGCTAGAAAATGATTTGTAATAATTGCATTGTACAGTCTTTGTGGAACACGTCCCACCAATATATCACATCTTGTACCTAAGTGACAAATAAACCCTCCTGATTGATTCTTGATACTTTTGTAGTATTTTCTTAATTTTATAATGAGTTTTCAAAGTGATACTTATAAAAGCACAACAAGGTGGTGTCTGGTGGCACAGCCAGCTAGTGCACAACAATATATTTTGAGCACTGTATGTCCACATGCTTTTTGATACTGTGATGTTTATTGATATCCAGACAGGTTTCATTTAAAGTGCTAGAAAATGATAACATAGCATACATTAAACATTGGCCCATTTAATTCAATTGTTGATACCTAGGACTTATACCCATACATACAGAATAATTGACTATAGATAGATTCACATATATGAACTTTGGAAAGCTATTTCTCTAGCAGACGGTCACTCCTCTCTCCAGGAGGAGTGAGGAGTGGAGTATGTATGTTGTGATTGGTGGAGATGGTTGTATTGTTCTCCTCGTTGGCCAATCATTCCAAGCAGTTAGTGGTTCCACCTCAGGCTCTCAAGTATAAGAAGACACAACTCTTCCAGGATATCAATAATTTCTGATCAGATCTGACTGTGGACTGCAGAATTCAGGTGAAGATGAACTTTCTCAACACCACCAGGGACCATTCAAATTGTATTTCCCCATGTTTTACCACAGTAGTTCTCAAGCTGAAAAGTCTCAATGCAATTTACTTGCCTTGCTCTCTTATTTCCTGCATTATATTTTTGAAAAAACAAGTCTCTTTTATTGTCTCACAGGTTCTGCATCCATTGTTTCGCTTGTAATGTAATTGTTTGTATTATCATTTGTACAACATCATTGATATACTTAATTGATACATGATATTGAAACAATGTTCACTTTCTCTTTGTTTCCAATCCAGTGTTGCATTTTCTGCCTGACTTCCCTGTTCTACCAGCAGTAAAGGAACAAAGAGGCTTGGTTAAACTAAACCATCACTGCTGTGACAAGTGTGGAAAACACTTCCCTAAAATGTCCAACCTGAAAATACACCAGAGAATGCACAGTGGAGAGAAACCCTATGGATGTGATCAGTGTGGAAAACTCTTCTCTAAAATGTCCAACCTCGAAATACACCAGCAAATTCACACTGGAGTGAGACCCAAATCAGTGTGGAAGTCACTTCACTTGCATGTTGAAGAGAACCCCTATGGATGTGATCAGTGTGGAAAAAACTTCTCTAAAATCTTCAATCTTAAAATACACCAGAAAATTCACAGTGGGGCGAGACCCAAATCAGTTTGGATGTTACTTCACTTGCATTCAGTCTTAAAATGAATTAAGGCATGCATTGTTGATAATCAGTACATAGGCTACTGTATGTTCATTGTTGTTGCAGACATACATTATATTCATTCATATACATATTGTCATGCATACCATCACTTTTGAAAATATATTACAGGCATTACATGCTCTCTCGGAACATGAACTGTAACATGTCACAGTTGGTGTTCAACAAACAGCAGATGTGGAGGCTATTGTTATATTTTCTCCACTCTTTTTCATTTATAATTTATACTGTTGATTGATGTTTTGATGTTTTGAGTTTTTTTTATTACCTGTTCAAAGCTAGAGCTTTAAACAATTAGTACTTATGAAGGGTGTGTTTTCATAATAATTTCATTGATACGGTTAATCAATGAAACATGATAATTTGTTTTTATGAAACCAAATGATCACACTGAGTGCATATATTTACTACAGTCATTGTTTTAAATGGTGTACTATTTGTTGTAGATGTGTTTATAATAATGTAATGGAGTGGGCTCAGTTTTTGTCTTGGACAAATTACTCTCTTTCTTTTTACTTGCATTCATTTTTTTCTAATAAAACATGAAAAAATAACATTCAATGTCATGGTATTTTTTTGCTATAGTTTATGAAAGTACCATGGTTGGTAATTTCAGTCAATCACATGCAATACAAGACAATAACAAACATTGTAATAGGAGCAAATAACAGTTTTACAAGATACGTTTAGATGCTGTTATGAACAATCACATACTATAAGTACAGTATAAAGAACAGTTGGTACTTCTTCACAGCTGATTCTAACTGGTTCTGAAAGACTTTGGGTCAATTGTGTGCTGATTAGGTGTCTATAGGAACTTGGTTCGTCAATCTATCTCAATGGCTCTATGTTAATAGTTCTGCCTGAATAACAAGAGGGAGATGAGAGAGTCATGTAAATCACATGTAAATCACAGCAGGACATGCACAATAGCTATTTGTTTGGCAAACTACAGGAATAGCTTTACTCCAACACGTCAACATGTTATCCACAAAATGCATGCCTGTAGGGAAAGCTTCACTATGCCTTCATTGGTCTTTTTTGTGGAAAAAGGATCACCGTTGATTGATCTCTGCCTCCAGCTGGGCCTGCTGATATATGACTTGAAACATACATTTAAGTAGTCAAAACTTTTACATGACAATTTTCTTAATCAAATAAATAGTTGTCTTTAAAAAAAGAACAATAACTTTGTAATAATTGCATTGTACAGTCTTTGTGGAACACGTCCCACCAATATATCACATCTTGTACCTAAGTGACAAATAAACCCTCCTGATTGATTCTTGATACTTTTGTAGTATTTTCTTAATTTTATAATGAGTTTTCAAAGTGATACTTATAAAAGCACAACAAGGTGGTGTCTGGTGGCACAGCCAGCTAGTGCACAACAATATATTTTGAGCACTGTATGTCCACATGCTTTTTGATACTGTGATGTTTATTGATATCCAGACAGGTTTCATTTAAAGTGCTAGAAAATGATAACATAGCATACATTAAACATTGGCCCATTTAATTCAATTGTTGATACCTAGGACTTATACCCATACATACAGAATAATTGACTATAGATAGATTCACATATATGAACTTTGGAAAGCTATTTCTCTAGCAGACGGTCACTCCTCTCTCCAGGAGGAGTGAGGAGTGGAGTATGTATGTTGTGATTGGTGGAGATGGTTGTATTGTTCTCCTCGTTGGCCAATCATTCCAAGCAGTTAGTGGTTCCACCTCAGGCTCTCAAGTATAAGAAGACACAACTCTTCCAGGATATCAATAATTTCTGATCAGATCTGACTGTGGACTGCAGAATTCAGGTGAAGATGAACTTTCTCAACACCACCAGGGACCATTCAAATTGTATTTCCCCATGTTTTACCACAGTAGTTCTCAAGCTGAAAAGTCTCAATGCAATTTACTTGCCTTGCTCTCTTATTTCCTGCATTATATTTTTGAAAAAACAAGTCTCTTTTATTGTCTCACAGGTTCTGCATCCATTGTTTCGCTTGTAATGTAATTGTTTGTATTATCATTTGTACAACATCATTGATATACTTAATTGATACATGATATTGAAACAATGTTCACTTTCTCTTTGTTTCCAATCCAGTGTTGCATTTTCTGCCTGACTTCCCTGTTCTACCAGCAGTAAAGGAACAAAGAGGCTTGGTTAAACTAAACCATCACTGCTGTGACAAGTGTGGAAAACACTTCCCTAAAATGTCCAACCTGAAAATACACCAGAGAATGCACAGTGGAGAGAAACCCTATGGATGTGATCAGTGTGGAAAACTCTTCTCTAAAATGTCCAACCTCGAAATACACCAGAAAATTCACAGTGGGGCGAGACCCAAATCAGTTTGGATGTTACTTCACTTGCATTCAGTCTTAAAATGAATTAAGGCATGCATTGTTGATAATCAGTACATAGGCTACTGTATGTTCATTGTTGTTGCAGACATACATTATATTCATTCATATACATATTGTCATGCATACCATCACTTTTGAAAATATATTACAGGCATTACATGCTCTCTCGGAACATGAACTGTAACATGTCACAGTTGGTGTTCAACAAACAGCAGATGTGGAGGCTATTGTTATATTTTCTCCACTCTTTTTCATTTATAATTTATACTGTTGATTGATGTTTTGATGTTTTGAGTTTTTTTTATTACCTGTTCAAAGCTAGAGCTTTAAACAATTAGTACTTATGAAGGGTGTGTTTTCATAATAATTTCATTGATACGGTTAATCAATGAAACATGATAATTTGTTTTTATGAAACCAAATGATCACACTGAGTGCATATATTTACTACAGTCATTGTTTTAAATGGTGTACTATTTGTTGTAGATGTGTTTATAATAATGTAATGGAGTGGGCTCAGTTTTTGTCTTGGACAAATTACTCTCTTTCTTTTTACTTGCATTCATTTTTTTCTAATAAAACATGAAAAAATAACATTCAATGTCATGGTATTTTTTTGCTATAGTTTATGAAAGTACCATGGTTGGTAATTTCAGTCAATCACATGCAATACAAGACAATAACAAACATTGTAATAGGAGCAAATAACAGTTTTACAAGATACGTTTAGATGCTGTTATGAACAATCACATACTATAAGTACAGTATAAAGAACAGTTGGTACTTCTTCACAGCTGATTCTAACTGGTTCTGAAAGACTTTGGGTCAATTGTGTGCTGATTAGGTGTCTATAGGAACTTGGTTCGTCAATCTATCTCAATGGCTCTATGTTAATAGTTCTGCCTGAATAACAAGAGGGAGATGAGAGAGTCATGTAAATCACATGTAAATCACAGCAGGACATGCACAATAGCTATTTGTTTGGCAAACTACAGGAATAGCTTTACTCCAACACGTCAACATGTTATCCACAAAATGCATGCCTGTAGGGAAAGCTTCACTATGCCTTCATTGGTCTTTTTTGTGGAAAAAGGATCACCGTTGATTGATCTCTGCCTCCAGCTGGGCCTGCTGATATATGACTTGAAACATACATTTAAGTAGTCAAAACTTTTACATGACAATTTTCTTAATCAAATAAATAGTTGTCTTTAAAAAAAGAACAATAACTTTGTAATAATTGCATTGTACAGTCTTTGTGGAACACGTCCCACCAATATATCACATCTTGTACCTAAGTGACAAATAAACCCTCCTGATTGATTCTTGATACTTTTGTAGTATTTTCTTAATTTTATAATGAGTTTTCAAAGTGATACTTATAAAAGCACAACAAGGTGGTGTCTGGTGGCACAGCCAGCTAGTGCACAACAATATATTTTGAGCACTGTATGTCCACATGCTTTTTGATACTGTGATGTTTATTGATATCCAGACAGGTTTCATTTAAAGTGCTAGAAAATGATAACATAGCATACATTAAACATTGGCCCATTTAATTCAATTGTTGATACCTAGGACTTATACCCATACATACAGAATAATTGACTATAGATAGATTCACATATATGAACTTTGGAAAGCTATTTCTCTAGCAGACGGTCACTCCTCTCTCCAGGAGGAGTGAGGAGTGGAGTATGTATGTTGTGATTGGTGGAGATGGTTGTATTGTTCTCCTCGTTGGCCAATCATTCCAAGCAGTTAGTGGTTCCACCTCAGGCTCTCAAGTATAAGAAGACACAACTCTTCCAGGATATCAATAATTTCTGATCAGATCTGACTGTGGACTGCAGAATTCAGGTGAAGATGAACTTTCTCAACACCACCAGGGACCATTCTGCAGAACAAGAGGAACCCAAATACCATCATGACCTCAGTAAGTTACTTACCATGTCCCCTTTCCTTGTTAAATTGTATTTCCCCATGTTTTACCACAGTAGTTCTCAAGCTGAAAAGTCTCAATGCAATTTACTTGCCTTGCTCTCTTATTTCCTGCATTATATTTTTGAAAAAACAAGTCTCTTTTATTGTCTCACAGGTTCTGCATCCATTGTTTCGCTTGTAATGTAATTGTTTGTATTATCATTTGTACAACATCATTGATATACTTAATTGATACATGATATTGAAACAATGTTCACTTTCTCTTTGTTTCCAATCCAGTGTTGCATTTTCTGCCTGACTTCCCTGTTCTACCAGCAGTAAAGGAACAAAGAGGCTTGGTTAAACTAAACCATCACTGCTGTGACAAGTGTGGAAAACACTTCCCTAAAATGTCCAACCTGAAAATACACCAGAGAATGCACAGTGGAGAGAAACCCTATGGATGTGATCAGTGTGGAAAACTCTTCTCTAAAATGTCCAACCTCGAAATACACCAGCAAATTCACACTGGAGTGAGACCCAAATCAGTGTGGAAGTCACTTCACTTGCATGTTGAAGAGAACCCCCATGGATGTGATCAGTGTGGAAAACACTTCTCTAAAATCTTCAATCTTAAAATACACCAGAAAATTCACAGTGGGGCGAGACCCAAATCAGTTTGGATGTTACTTCACTTGCATTCAGTCTTAAAATGAATTAAGGCATGCATTGTTGATAATCAGTACATAGGCTTCTGTATGTTCATTGTTGTTGCAGACATACATTATATTCATTCATATACATATTGTCATGCATACCATCACTTTTGAAAATATATTACAGGCATTACATGCTCTCTCGGAACATGAACTGTAACATGTCACAGTTGGTGTTCAACAAACAGCAGATGTGGAGGCTATTGTTATATTTTCTCCACTCTTTTTCATTTATAATTTATACTGTTGATTGATGTTTTGATGTTTTGAGTTTTTTTTATTACCTGTTCAAAGCTAGAGCTTTGAACAATTAGTACTTATGAAGGGTGTGTTTTCATAATAATTTCATTGATACGGTTAATCAATGAAACATGATAATTTGTTTTTATGAAACCAAATGATCACACTGAGTGCATATATTTACTACAGTCATTGTTTTTTAAATGGTGTACTATTTGTTGTAGATGTGTTTATAATAATGTAATGGAGTGGGCTCAGTTTTTGTCTTGGACAAATTACTCTCTTTCTTTTTACTTGCATTCATTTTTTTCTAATAAAACATGAAAAAATAACATTCAATGTCATGGTATTTTTTTGCTATAGTTTATGAAAGTACCATGGTTGGTAATTTCAGTCAATCACATGCAATACAAGACAATAACAAACATTGTAATAGGAGCAAATAACAGTTTTACAAGATACGTTTAGATGCTGTTATGAACAATCACATACTATAAGTACAGTATAAAGAACAGTTGGTACTTCTTCACAGCTGATTCTAACTGGTTCTGAAAGACTTTGGGTCAATTGTGTGCTGATTAGGTGTCTATAGGAACTTGGTTCGTCAATCTATCTTAATGGCTCTATGTTAATAGTTCTGCCTGAATAACAAGAGGGAGATGAGAGAGTCATGTAAATCACATGTAAATCACAGCAGGACATGCACAATAGCTATTTGTTTGGCAAACTACAGGAATAGCTTTACTCCAACACGTCAACATGTTAT
Organism: Gymnoscopelus microlampas; assembly: GCF_963454915.1. Classification (NCBI taxonomy): domain Eukaryota; kingdom Metazoa; phylum Chordata; class Actinopteri; order Myctophiformes; family Myctophidae; genus Gymnoscopelus; species Gymnoscopelus microlampas. Next base: position 4,905,068 of record NC_139945.1, on the reverse strand, counting down.
CCACAAAATGCATGCCTGTAGGGAAAGCTTCACTATGCCTTCATTGGTCTTTTTTGTGGAAAAAGGATCACCGTTGATTGATCTCTGCCTCCAGCTGGGCCTGCTGATATATGACTTGAAACATACATTTAAGTAGTCAAAACTTTTACATGACAATTTTCTTAATCAAATAAATAGTTGTCTTTAAAAAAAGAACAATAACTTTGTAATAATTGCATTGTACAGTCTTTGTGGAACACGTCCCACCAATATATCACATCTTGTACCTAAGTGACAAATAAACCCTCCTGATTGATTCTTGATACTTTTGTAGTATTTTCTTAATTTTATAATGAGTTTTCAAAGTGATACTTATAAAAGCACAACAAGGTGGTGTCTGGTGGCACAGCCAGCTAGTGCACAACAATATATTTTGAGCACTGTATGTCCACATGCTTTTTGATACTGTGATGTTTATTGATATCCAGACAGGTTTCATTTAAAGTGCTAGAAAATGATAACATAGCATACATTAAACATTGGCCCATTTAATTCAATTGTTGATACCTAGGACTTATACCCATACATACAGAATAATTGACTATAGATAGATTCACATATATGAACTTTGGAAAGCTATTTCTCTAGCAGACGGTCACTCCTCTCTCCAGGAGGAGTGAGGAGTGGAGTATGTATGTTGTGATTGGTGGAGATGGTTGTATTGTTCTCCTCGTTGGCCAATCATTCCAAGCAGTTAGTGGTTCCACCTCAGGCTCTCAAGTATAAGAAGACACAACTCTTCCAGGATATCAATAATTTCTGATCAGATCTGACTGTGGACTGCAGAATTCAGGTGAAGATGAACTTTCTCAACACCACCAGGGACCATTCTGCAGAACAAGAGGAACCCAAATACCATCATGACCTCAGTAAGTTACTTACCATGTCCCCTTTCCTTGTTAAATTGTATTTCCCCATGTTTTACCACAGTAGTTCTCAAGCTGAAAAGTCTCAATGCAATTTACTTGCCTTGCTCTCTTATTTCCTGCATTATATTTTTGAAAAAACAAGTCTCTTTTATTGTCTCACAGGTTCTGCATCCATTGTTTCGCTTGTAATTTAATTGTTTGTATTATCATTTGTACAACATCATTGATATACTTAATTGATACATGATATTGAAACAATGTTCACTTCTCTCTTTGTTTCCAATCCAGTGTTGCATTTTTTGCCTGACTTCCCTGTTCTACCAGCAGTAAAGGAACAAAGAGGCTTGGTTAAACTAAACCATCACTGCTGTGACAAGTGTGGAAAACACTTCCCTAAAATGTCCAACCTGAAAATACACCAGAGAATGCACAGTGGAGAGAACCCCCATGGATGTGATCAGTGTGGAAAACACTTCTCTAAAATCTTCAATCTTAAAATACACCAGCAAATTCACAGTGGGTGAGACCCAAATCAGTTTGCATGTTACTTCACTTGCATTCAGTCTTAAAATGAATTAAAGGGTTAGTTCAGATTTTTTGAGTATTTTCTGTAGGAAATACTTAATGTAGTGGTTGCAAAGGTATTAATTGATTGCCCGAGTCCCGTGGTCAGAGTTATGGTCCGTTTCTGATAAATATGAATGTAGTTCCGGTAGATTAGTAGATTTGGTGGGGGCCGCTCATTAAAAATAAATTAATAAAAAAAACTAGCGTCATTTGTATTGTTGACCTATTTCTACCATATAGAGCAGGTTTCGTTCAATTTCGACCCCTCTGTCACATGGTACTATTTTTTGTGTCATATATTTTGTGCGTGAGTAGGCTGCCGCGGCGCAGTGATTCTGGACACAAACATTAGTACCATGTGACAGAGGGGTCGAAATTGAACGAAACCTGCTCTATATGGTAGAAATAGGTCAACAATACAAATGACGTTAGTTTTTTAAATTTATTTATTTTTAATGAGCGGCCCCCACCAAATCTACTAATCTACCGGAACTACTTCATATTTATCAGTAACGGACCATAACTCTGACCACGGGACTCGGGCAATCAATTAATACCTTTGCAACCACTACATTAATGGTAAGTATTTCCTACAGAAAATACTCAAAAAATCTGAACTAACCCTTTAAGGCATGCATTGTTGATAATCAGTACATAGGCTACTGTATGTTCATTGTTGTTGCAGACATACATTATATTCATTCATATACATATTGTCATGCATACCATCACTTTTGAAAATATATTACAGACATTACATGCTCTCTCGGGACATGAACTGTAACATGTCACAGTTGGTGTTCAACAAACAGCAGATGTGGAGGCTATTGTTCTATTTTCTCCACTCTCTTTTTCATTTATAATTTATACTGTTGATGGATGTTTTTATGTTTTTTTATTACCTGTTCAAAGCTAGAGCTTTGAACAATGAGTACTTATGAAGGGTGTGTTTTTAATAATAATGTCATTCGGTTAATCAATGAAACATGATCATTTGTTTTTTATGAAACCAAATGATCACACTGAGTGCAAATATTTACTACAGCCATTGTTTTAAATGGTGTATTTTGTAGCTGTGTTTATAATAATATAATGAGGTGGGTTCAGTTTTTGTCTTAGACAACAGCAAATGACTATTTTTCTTTTTTACTTGTAAAACAAACATTCAATGTCAAGAGGTATTTTTTGGAGCTTTGGTTTAACGAAGTACTGTGGTTGGTAATTTATTTCAATCACATGCAATACAAGGCAATAACAAACATTGTAATGTATGAGGACATAACAGTTTTACAAGATACACCAAGATGCTGTTATGAACAATCACATACTATAAGCACAGTAATAAAGAACATTTGGTCCTTCTTCACAGCTGATTCTATCTGGTTCTGAAAGAATTTGGAGCAAGCATGTGAAAATTAGGTTTCTATAGGAACTTAGTTGGTCAATCTATCTTAATGGCTCTACCTTAATCACCTGAATAACAAGAGGGAGATGAGAGAGACACATTCACACATGTAAATCACAGCAGGACATGCACAATAGATAGTTGTTTGGCACACTACAGGAATAGCTTTATATATATTTTTTGTGGCTAAATAATCACCTTTTGATTGATCTCTGCCTCCAGCTGGGCCTGCTGGTATATGACTTGAAAAAATAAATAAATAGGCAGTCAAAACTTTTAAATGACAATTTCCTGAATCAAATAAATAGTTGTCTTTAAAAAAAGAACAATAACTTTGTAATAGTTGCATTGTAGGCTACAGTCTTTGTGGAACATGTCCCACCAACATTTCACTTCTTGTACCTAAGTGACATATAAACCCTCCTGATTCTTACAACTTTTGTTATATTCTCTTAATTTTATAATGAGTTTTCTGTTAGGGATGGTGAGTGTGACCCAAGTGCACAGCAAGGAGGAGGCAAAATGGAGGATTAAAGCCCACCCGGGCGAGTTTATTAACAATAAGCTCAACAACAACGGGGGGGAAGAGGGGTGTAGGCTCCGATGGCTGCTCCAACTCAGCTCGGGATCCCGGGAAACTGGAGAGGAGAGGAGAAGCAGGGTCAGATATAAATTCACAATGAAAGTGTGCGCTGCCACTGTGTAAGGTGAACAGGCTAAGAGCTCTACTAAACTGGGAAACTAGTCAGCAAGCTATACTTTACCATACGAGTGGAATGGTTAAGATCTGACGCTGAGCTGCATGCCGGCCAGGCTCTTATAGTCTCTGGGGTGATTGCCAACGCAGGGCAGGTGAGGAGATTGGGGACTGGAGGCAGGTGTGCTGAGAGTGTGCTGCAACAAGGTAGTGTCTGGTGGCACAGCCAGTTAGTGCACAACAATATATTTTGAGCCCTGTGTGTCCACATGCTATTTGATACTGTGATTTTTATTGTTTATTGTTATATATTTATCCAGACGGGTTTCATATAAAGTGCTAGAAAATGATGACATATTGGCGAGGATCTGAGATCTCCCCCTGCTGAATCTAGGGACATCTAAATTTAATGTAAGGGCCGATGTGCTTTGTTTGTTGTCTTCCTTTGAAAATAACATGTCTCGGCCAAAAATACATAGTAAAAAAAAAGGGGTGCAATACGTTACGCACGCGGATGCCACATAGTCGGAGAAAAGGTCTGTCGGATTAACGCATGCCTCCCAAAAAAAAGTACACCGAAGCCAAGATACAGGATTTTTAAGTTAACCTGGAAGTGAATGGAGCAGTATCTTTGGATCACGAGTCAGGGGCGGCGTTATTAGACACCAATGTTTTTTCCAAAGCCACCAATAAAAATAAAATCTTTCATTTTATTTATTTTTAAATTATATATCTATAACCCTAACCTAACCCTAAAACCGAAATAAAGTAACGAAAAAATGGGGAAAAAGTACCCACATCCGGAAAGCTTTGCGCGTGCGGGGACACATGCACACGTGTTAGTCCGCATTTTTACTATTCTGTACTATACTTATCATATAAAAATTGACCCATCGTTTGGGAAACACTGGTTTTCACCATGTGCTTACATTTCTTTACATCATGTGATCTCCAGTCATGTGGCCTCTCATCTGTGTCATGCTGTTGATTGTGTTCACCTGTGTCCTGTTAGCCCTGCTAAAAGGCCTGTCCTCTGCCAGTGAGTCAGTTGTCTGTCTGCTGATATCAGCCTGTCTGTCTGTCTGTAGTGAGCCGCTGTAAGTAACCTGCTGATATATGTTAGTATCCTTTTGTACCCCTGCCTGTGTTTATCTCCTGAATGTCACCTATAGTACTCTGTGCTGCATAGTCTGATTAGTGGTGGACAAGGTACTCAACTCCAGTAAGTCAAAGTATTGATAGTCCTGGTTAAGTATTATCCACTGCAAGTAAACATGGTATGATAAGTGGTGGACAAAGTGCTAAATAAGAAGTATACTGTACATCAAATCAGTAAACTGAGAGAAAAAGGGAGGCAACAAACTGGAGTTAAAAGACCTCTGAAAGTCTTATCAAAGACATGTGCTGCATGCAGGGCCGTGTTTTAAAAAAAAAAGATTTTCTTTTGTACAGAATTAACTGAAATAACCAAATTAACCCTAACAAAAACACCCCAATAAAGTAACAAACCCAGTGGAAAAACGCATTTTTTTGTGAGCTTTGCGCACACGCACGGGACACATGTGTGACATGTGTGACATGACACATACGGGACACATGTGTCCCGTGCATGTGCGCTTGTCCTGGGGGGGGAACTGTCCTTTGCCTAGGGCGCATTCTGACACTAACCTGAACCTGGCTGCATGTTGTTGCCATTCACATGACACGTGACTGTCGTGTGTGCTTTCTGCACGTATGGCATGTTGTACTGTACTGTACTGTACTGTACCATGCAATTAATAAACCGGTTTCTGCACATATCTAGGGATGAAAGCAGCACTCTTTACATTCTGGAACACATTCTTCTTGAGTTAATTGCATATTGAATTGATTGATGTTTTAACTGTCAAACATATCAAGCATCGTCTCTCACTGTTTAAAATATAGTTCATTACGCAACACGCGTGTGTTCCGCCCTCAGATCCATCTTATGGAGGCCCCCGCCCCTGCACACACACACACACACACACACACACACACACACACACACACACACACACACACACACACACACACACACACACACACACACACACACACACACACATTCATGAATTTTTCAACTCTGACAGTATATATTTTACTCATTGGGAACAATTGTGTATCTTTACATTAACCTTGGCGATGGCTGCAGGGAAATCATTCCTAGGGTCTGAAAATGACTTCAAATGAAAGTCATCCTGTTAAAATGACTTGCAATGCAAGTGCTAACTAACCCACAGTATCCAACTGATACAGATGTACAAGCTCGCAGCTTAGCGCAAAGTGACGCTCTGTGAGCTTGTAGATCAAGGCTAAAATCTGAAATGACACAGATGCTTTCCCGGTTTTAATGAGTTAAGGCAGGTACACATTGCAGGACATTTGGTGCGATTTCGCTGTCGGCGACCTTTTTTGGCGCTCACCGACAAAACCTCCCGATCTGACGCAGATCAGCCTTTGATCGACGAGCTAATGCTCGCTGTGTGTGAAAGGCTCCGCGAGACGACCTGGCCGCGATTATCCGCTCTGCGACGGCTTTCCGACCGTTTACAGATAACCCTGTTAGATATTCAACTGTGTCGCAGACAGGACAGCAGACAATATCATACAATATGAAAGGAGCTACGACCACCTTGCGAGGAGATGCACGCTACAGCCAATGAGAGCACATTACAGCCACCGTGGCTATGGAAGGTCAGTGGACCTGACCACAACAAACAGATCCCCCGCATAGTTACCGTCCAGTCCTGTATTAAGTTAAACATTATTATAACACAGAATGAGAGTGAGCGAGCGTGCTCGAAGGGGGCCGGGGCTGTTTATTTGAGACTATTGCACAGAGATAGAGAGAGAGAGAAAGACACAGAGAGTGAGCGATCTGTGTGTCTGTGTGTGTGTGTGTGTGTGTGTGTGTGTGTGTGTGTGTGTGTGTGTGTGTGTGTGTGTGTGTGTGTGTGTGTGTGTGTGTGTGTGTGTGTGTGTGTGTGTGTCGTCATTGTCTGTGAGTGTCTGTGAGAGAGAGAGAGGGAGAGAGAGAGAGAGGGAGAGAGGGAGGGAGGGAGAGGGAGAGGGAGCGAGGCATATCACGGGATACGTCGATTAAGATGAATGGGAATAAACACAAATGTATGTATTGGGTCTGACTCTGGAGATAGCATCCTAGTGAACTATCCTACAGTGTGTAATCCGGGGATCAATCTATAGGGTGAAAACCACAACGATATATGACAGCCGATTTCAAGAAATAAACTCCTGCAGTGTGTAATGCTTAACGATCAGACGACTCCCCGACCACTTTAAAGTCCTACAGTGTGTACCTGCCCTTAACCATTTTCACCGGGGTCCTTATTTTGGGGAAATATTTTCCAAAGAAGAAAATGTTTCATCCACCCATCCATCTTCAACTGCTCAGTTCAGGGGTCTTCAACAGGGGGTCCGGGACCCCTAGGGGGTCCTCAGAGTTACTACAGGGGGTCCGCCAAAATCTTTGTGTGATATATATATTTTTACATTAACCACTTGAACCCTAGCATCCCTATTCTGAAGAGAACCGTAGCCAAAAATAGCAGATCTACAAGCTCTCAACGCCTCGCAGCGCGAGGTGTTGAGAGCTTGTAGATCTGCTATTTTTTGGGCAAACAATATAGAGGGGGTCCCTGCTTCATCTCTCTCTCAGCTAGGGGGTCCTTGGGCTGAAAAACGTTGAAGACCCCTGGCTTAGTTCCAACAGAGATTTCCAGACTTCCCGTTCCAGAGCAACATTAGCAACTTCCTCCTGGGGGGACCCCGAGGCGTTCCAGGGTCAGTGTGGAGATTATAATCCCCCCATCTGGTCCTTGGTCTGCCCCGGGTCTCCTCAGGTGTCAATGTTTCAAAATAAGACTGCGAGCTTGTAGATCAGTTATTTTAGCTATTTGTCATACAACAAAATGTAGCCTATATATATGATGTGGTTAATGGCTGTGCGTGTGCATGGCGCATTTTTGTGTTGTTTCACAGCTGTCCTTTCTGGTTTTTCAGCCGCACATGTAAATCAAACTAAGGCCTGAATGTAATGGTTTTTTGACCTCGCTCTTTGGACACAACAATTGGGAAACACACCAAGGTTGTTTTTTCCAAATGCTTTTTTTTAAAACTCTGAACCAAATTAACAGATGAACCCAAATATAAACATAATTATGATGGCGTGTGAAATAACTAACTATTGAACATAAACAAACGGCAAAACAACACGTGTGAGGGGAAGCAGAGGGAGATATTAGAGTGATCAGATATACACTAGCTCAGTGAGGCTCTTGTCATCTCCCGCCTGGACTACTGCAACTCCCTCCTTGCCGGTGCCCCGGCGTCTGCCATCAGACCTCTGGATCTTGTTCAGAAAGCTGCGGCTCGTCTGGTGTTCAACCGCCCCAAGTTCTCCCACACAACTATCCTTCTCCGTTCTCTACACTGGCTCCCCGTAGCGTCTCGCATCCAGTTTAAGACCCTGGTGCTAGCCTATAGGGCAGTGAAAGGAACAGCTCCTTCTTACCTCCAGGCTATGGTCAAGGCTTACACCCCTGCCCGACCACTTTGTTCTGCCGCCTCGGGGCGACTGGTTGCCTCGTCACTCGGTGGTCCTTCTGGCCGATCTACACGGTCACGGCTTTTTTCTGTTCTGGCCCCACAGTGGTGGAATGAACTCCCCACTGATGTCAGCGCCACCAGGAGGACACATTTTCTGACAGTAAATCGGTACACAGTATCTCTGTAGTCATGAAACGAAACATGTCTTTCAGATTTTTCATATTCCATCCCTATTGGCTAAGATTGACTTCTAAAGTTTGCAGGAGTGGTCCGTTTTGAACAAAATGCATCAAATCATGAACATGTGCAATTTCCGTAAAATGTTGCACGCACTTTCCCACTAGGCCGAGAAAGAAATGTCACTTGAACATTTTCTAATCGGCTTATAACAGGCAGATTCACGTTTTTTCCTATAAATGCACCAACCTAAAATTCTGTATCCACACTCCCTAGAGGCCAAGGAAAAACCTTAGCCCTGTATACCAGGAGGCCGACCAATGTAAAACTCTTTCAGATTTTATCCAAATTTCACGCAAATCAAATTTCACGCAAAATAATCTCTATAGTCATGTGATCAAGACGGATCTATTTGATTTTTCATATTTCCATCCTGATTGGCTAAGATTGACATCTAAAGTTTGCAGGAGTGGCCCGTTTTGAACAAAATGCCTCAAATCATGAACGCACCGTCCGATTGTGGTGAAACTTTGCACGGACCTTTTGACATTGCCCTATCATAGCGCCACCAGGAGGCCGATTTTTTTGCAAAAAATGTTTTAGAATGCTCTTACAGATTTTGTCCAAACTTCATGCAAATCGGTAGGCGTACACATTATCTCTATGGTCATGTGATCAAGACGGATCTGTCTGATTTTTCATATTGCATCCTGATTGGCAAATTCCGAACGTTGCTGGCCCACAATAACCTACAGTACCTGACCTGGTGGAGACCTGTGCTCCGAGGAGCACTTTTTCTAGTTTGTATTCATATGGTGTCCTAGAACCATTTTGGCTTGGTTGCCCAAAGTTGCCATTTGGGCAATTTGCATAATACAAGATCCAATAAGTAATCTACTGTATACTGGCAGGTGGCAGGAAGTAATCTACTACTGTATATTGGTAGGTGGCAGTCCTGAGACGGGCATTAAATGTGGCATCATGGTCCAAGTCTAATCCATGTTTGGGATTGTGTCATCAGTGCAGACAGTGCTTCCACAACACATTACATAAGCAAAGGGGCGGCCAGTACAGTACATACTGTACTGAGAGAGAGAGAGAGAGAGAGGGGGGGGGGGGGGGGGGAGAGAGAGAGAGAGAGAGGAGGACTGGCAAAAAGAGTGTTTGGAAGAAAACGTGAAATGGGGAAAATCTAGCCTCGCACAAATGACTAGATTGAGTTGCATCATGATCCAAGGCATCCGGAGATTTTGATGACCTACTGTTCAAGAGTTATTGATGCCTTTGTGTGTTTTTAAACTTAAAACTTTTTATTAGGGACCAGTCGAAATTTACAGAAGGAGTTTCCTGGAGGAAAATAGGGGAGGGTCATGCCTTTCAAATTTTTGTCCAAGGGAGGGTCAGCTAATTGTCTCCGCCAGGCCGAAAGGCATGGCGAGAGAGTATGTTTTCGCCTCCGTCCGTCAGTCTGTGTGTGTGTCCGTCCTGCCTGTGTGTTAGCAGCTAATCTCCGGCACCGTTGGCCCGGTTGCTCCGAAACTGTGCAGACACACTCCCTGGATGCCAATTCAGAACCTCTGCCCCAATTTCTTCACATGGGCCCGTTATAGCGCCACCAGGAGGCCGATTTGTGCAAAACCCTTTTTTTTTTCATTACTCCTAAAGATTTGATCCAAACGTCATGCAAATCGGTACACAGTATCTCTATAGTCATGTGATCAACACAAATCTGTCCGATTTCCCATATTCCATCCTCATTGCCTATGGTTGGCTTCCAAAGTTTGCAGGATTGGTCCGTTTTGAACAAAAAGCCTCAAACTATGCACGCAGCTTGCGATTTCCGTGAATTTTCACACGCATATTCCCACTAGGCCGAGGAAGTAATGCCACCCTTTTCACATTGGCCTGTTATAGCGCCACCAGCAGGTCTAATTTAGCAAAACACATTTTTGGAACAAAATGCCTCAAATCATGAATGCAGTGTCTGATTGCCGTGAAAGACCTAAGAATAAATGGCACCCTTTTCACATTGCCCTATTATAGCGCCACCAGGAGGCCAGAATAACGTACCTGACCTGGCGGAGACCTGTGCTCCGAGGAGCACTTTTTCTAGTTTTACTTTGAATCCAAGGGAGGGTCATGCAATTTTGAATTGATAAAATAGTCCGTTTATACATTTTTTGTACAGCAGAACAGTGGTCAATGACCCCTCTCTATTTCAAAGGATACAAAGGATTCAAATCAAGTAACACCTTGGTCTATTTAGAATCAATGATAAGCCATCAACGCACAGCGAGTGTGAACGACCCAGTCAAATCTATTCAGCGTCTTAATTGCTTAATTTGTTTTATATAAGCAAGCAAGTCACTGTAGTTAACAATTAAAAGGGCAGAGTGACACAAGTTGTAAACTACTGGCAGAGCCGGCCCAGGCCCAGGCAATAGGCAGGGTAGGAAATTGCCTAGGGCGTCATTGGGCTGGGGGCCGCCCATGAGCCAAGATTTAAGTTTTTTTTTATAATAGAAAAAAATACATATTTGGGCCTGATTCACTAAGTTGTTCGTAAATAGTGCCTAAATAAAGTGACTAAAAGGGTGCATATTTTCGATAAGCACAAACGGACGTGCGTGCCAACCACGTGTAAATCTCTTATATGTGTGTATCGCCGGTCTTCCTCAATTTTGTCTGACAGTCAGAGGCACGCTCACGTGGAGAATCATTTGCATTGCTCTGCTCCATGTCCCATTTAAGACCATAAAAGGCAACCGGAAACTGACGGAATACATCACCACTCTTCAAAAGGGACAGATCTACAAGCTGACAAAGTGGCGTGACACACTGCTTGACAAGTTGTAGATCAGCGCAAGCGAGTCCCTCACACGATTAAACGTTTCTAAAGTAAATAGCCGACTCTCACGTGTAATGAAGAGAATAAGAATGTTGTTTACAGTTTAACCTCACGACCAAAGGCTAATACAACTTGGAATAGATATTATATTGTTACGTCCCCGTCTAGGGAAAAAAGAGATGCAACATAAGTTTTTATTTAGAACTTAATATATATTTACATGAACTTAAATAGACTTTAACGCGTGTGGGCGGGCAAGGGTGATGGCCTCCATGAGATGAATTTGAGGGCGGAACACACACGTGTTGCATGATGAACTGCATGTAAAAACATCAGAGGCTTGACATGTTTGAGCAGGTATGTGCAGAAACCGGTTCCAATGTACAGAAAGTACATGACGCGAACATGTGTGCGAAATGCACATGCAACGGCCACGTGAATGGCAATGACGTGCCGTACAACACGTTAAGTTACATTTATTTAATAAGACGTTCAGAGGTCCCCTCTCTCTCTCTCTCTCTCTCTCTCTCTCTCTCTCTCCCTCTCCCTCTCCCTCTCTCTCTCTCTATTCCAGGAGATAATAAAACAATAATAATTGTTTTTAAAACACCTTTCTATCTACTCAGATAACGCCCAATACAAATTCATTAATATTAATATATAATGGTTTTGTTTTAAATGTTCTAGCCTTGACGACCATGCAGTCTTATGCAAACGTTAAAATGTAAATTAGATAGCATTTTATTTAGACAGATGCCAGGTCATTGTTAACCTGGCATCCTAAGTGTGTGTATAGTTTCAATGTACATAATGTATTTATTGTTTTGATATTATTATAATGTTTAGACTGATGATTGGTTTATCTATGATCCTAGATTACTGATTTCATCTTGCTTACTGTAAATCACGTCTGCTAAATGCCAAAATTGTAAATTGTAATTTGGCTTATTGTAATTTACACGGTCCTAGTTATTTGTGTTTGTGAAGTAGCCTTATTTATTATTAAATAATAGGCTCTTCAATCTGACCAGGATTCAATGGGTTTCCCATATCTAAGTTGAGAACACTATCCATTCTGCTACCACTACTATGTCATGTGGTCTACCTGCACTGCCTTTTGTGATCTAATGGTAGATAGCGATCTACCTTTTGGGCACCCTTGATCTAAATGCTTTCATGGCAGACCCCTGAGCGGTTGTTGTGCCAAGTTTGGTGCGGATTGGAGCAACAATGCGCCTGTGGCCCCCGGGGGGCCCCTGACGTGGCCCCTGATTGATGATCGGTGTCGATGCTACGTTTGTGACGGCAATTTTGATATAGGATTATCAAACTTATTAACACTTGTTAACAACAAGGTCGATGTCAGCCATACAAAGAAAACAATGGTCTCAGGTTACGATATTTCACAATGTGAAAAGATTCTCTCTTTTTTTTTGGATCTGAGCCAGCACATGGTAAAGAGGTGGTTCCAGCACATGATAAAGAGGTGGTTCCAGTACATGGTAAAGAGGTGGTTCCTTTTGGAGGTCGGTGAGTATATAAGACAGCTGTCCTGCATCAATAGTCACTGAGTTCCAGGATGGAGACTTACAGAGCTTTGCTGCTTTTCCTCTTCTGTCTGCATGAGGTGCAGGCCATGCCAGCTGACGTGCAGCTCCAGCTGAGCTTCAACCACCAGGACGACCATGGAACGGCGTTGGACCTGAGCTTCGACCACCCCGAGAACCACGGAACGGCAGACAATGACAAGGGTAATGATGATCGAGATGCCGATGCTTGTGCAAAACGTTGATTTAACCACTATATACTTTATATCATTTTACAACAAATAGCTAAAATAGTTCACAGCTAAGACGAAACGAAAAGCTCACAAGCAACATTATTATAGTTTACATTTTTAGTTTTTATATTGTATTTTGATTTGACTTTATGTTTCAAGTTCAGTTTAGTTTTAATTTGTCTAATTAAAACTAAAAGGTTAAAGTATTATATTCTGATAGTAATCATTGCATACTTTTACTCCACTACAATTATTTGAAAACTTTAGTTACTAGTTACTTTGCAATTATCTTTGCAAATATAATTATACAATTATAAAACCCACATTAACCACTTTAGCCCTATTTTATACAAAGGCTATTTGAAAATAGCAGATATACGAGCTTGTAGATCTGCTATTTTCAACCATTTTACTTTTGGTACTTTAAGTATATATTGATGCCAATACCTGTGTACTTTTACTCAAGTAACATTCTGAACACAGGCCTTTTACTTGTAACAGAGTATTTCTACATTGCAGTATTGATACTTTTACTTAAGTAAAGCAATTGAGTACATTTTCCACCACTGATGAGTAGGACTGGCATACATCTACTCTTCTCTTTTAGACCATCCCGGTCTAAAAGAGTACCTACAGGCAGTGGTGGAAAAGTACTCAAATGTTTTACTTAAGTAAAAGTATCAATACTGCAAAGTAGAAGTACTCCGTTGCAAGTAAAAGTCCGGAATTCAAAATTTACTTGAGTAAAAGTACAAAAGTATTGGCATCAAAATGTACTTAAAGTACCAAAGGTAAAAGTACTAAAATGTTTGAAAATAGCCGATCTACAAGCTCACAATGTGTCGCATTGCGACGCGTTCATGTATGTTTTATAACGTAATAATAAATATCTGCAAAGTAACTAGTAACTATAAAGTTTTCAAATAATTATAGTGGAGTAAAAGTACAATATTTGCCTCTGAGATGTAGTGGAGTAGAAGTAAAAGTACTGAAAATTGGAAATACTCCAGTAAAGTAAAAGTACCTCAAAATTGTACTTAAGTGCAGTACTTGAGTAAATGTACTTAGTTACTTTCCACCACTGCCTACAGGTGGCTGCAATTCAAAACTGGCCTATTTTTTTTTTCCAAAAAATATAAAAAATGAATGAAAAAACGTATCGAAAAAACATGCCCCCCCTCGCCTATTAGGAGGGCAGGGTGAGTCACCAGAACCAAGGACGGGTGTTTTTGATGAATCTAACATGCTAAAAATGGAGTTTAAAGTTATAATGGGTTTCTATAGAAAGGGGGCGTGTCTGATAAAATGAATATCAAATATCTAAATAATGAATCAAGCAAGTTAAAAACGGTCTGGGGGGCTCACAAAAGCATGAGCAGATGATAAAATGACCCAAAGCTTTTTTGAAAGTGAAATATCCCTTTAATTAACCCATTAACACCTGAGGCTGATTAAAACTTTTTTTTTCTAAATCCTAACGCTTAAAAAAATATATGTATTCACACATTTTCAACAATAGCAGATCTACAAGCTAATACCACGGCACTCAACCACCATGACGACCAAGGAACCGCGTTGGAGCTGAGCTTCGACCACGAGAACCATGGAACGGCGCTGGAGCTGAGCTTCAACACGGGTAATGATGATCGAGATGCCGATGCTTTTGCAAAACGTGATTTAACCACTCAGTGGCGTGCACAGACATTTTGACGGGCAGGTGCTCAAGTAAATTATATTTTTTGTTTACTTGGTCTGCTCTTTTTTCCCTCTACACCTATACCTCTTTGCCAAAAATAGCGGATCTACAAGCCCACAACGCCTCGCAGCGCGAGGCGTTGTGGGCTTGTAGATCCGCTATTTTTGGCTAAAGTTCTCCTCAGAAAAGGGATGCTAGGTTTCGAGTGGTTATGGTAAAAAGACAAATCATAATCACATAAAGATTTGGCGGACCCCCTGTAGTAACTCTGAGGACCCCCTAGGGGTCCCGGACCCCCTGTTGAAGACCCCTGCTGTAAACTGAAAAAAACCCCCGTTTTTTTCTTCTTTTTTTCAAAAGGGCACTTCTGGTCAAGAGGGCAAAGGGCAGGTGCTCTAGCACCACCTACAGTCTATCTGTGCACGTCCCTGTAACCACTTAACCGCCCTATATACTTTATATCATTTTACAACAAATAGCTGAAATAGTTCACAGCTAAGACGAAACAAAAAGCTCACAAGCAAGATTATTATAGTTTACATGTTTAGTTTTTATATTGTGTTTTGATTTGACTTTATGTTTCAAGTTCAGTTTAGTTTTAATTCGTTTTTCAAGTGGGTTTGCTAGGTTACTTTAGTTTTGGTATTTATTCATATGTGTGTGTGTGTGTGTTTGTGTGTGTGTGCGCGCGTGCATGTGCCCGTTGCCTGCAGGGCTAAGCCCCCAACCTAGTAGAGACCTAGCGACGCGTCTCTGTGTGTGTGTGTGTGTGTGTGTGTGTGTGTGTGTGTGTGTGTGTGTGTGTGTGTGTGTGTGTGTGTGTGTGTGTGTGTGTTTATATATATATGTATTATATATTTTTGAACAGCCAAAGAAATCTAAAAATGACACAGCCGCGTTCCCGGTCTTAATGGGCTAAACAGCCGGTTTCCAAAACTCTTCAGCGCCACCTTGAGGTGCCTTGAGATTTGTAGCATTTGCTATTACTTAAACCCATTCAACCCGGGAACGCATCTCTGTCATTTTAGATTTCTTTGGCTATTAAAAAAAAAACAGCAGATCTACAAGCTTAGAGCTTGTGGATCGGCTGGAAAAAAAAACGTGAGCAAATCTTTGAATTTATGTTTTTTAAAGCGAACATTTGTAACTGTCAAATGTCGCAACAACATTTCTGAAAAACTATTTTTGCTATATCAGTGGTGCTCAAACCCTCCCCCCACACAGATTTGCACACGTTTACACGATTTTTCGAAAAATAGCAGATCTACAAGTGCCGCGCTACAAGCTTGTAGATCTGCTATTTTTGAATATCCAAAGAAATCTTAAAATGACAGAGATGTGTTCCCGGATTGGATGGGTTAAATAGGACATATACCGCCTCTAATTACCGCATGCAAAATAGGGCCCAATGGTGTCTATAGTGTGAATTGACTGGGTCAAACCCCAGTATATGGCTGCATGTTATAACGACTGATTCTCTTTCTTACAGATGCTGCATTGATGCAAGAGAAAAACAACCTTGTCAAAGACCTAGACCAGTTGCAGAGCAGTTTTGACCAGTTGCAGAGCAAATATAACAGCCTAGTTGAGCACAAGGATGACTTGCAGTCCACTCACAACAACCTGACTGACGATTGTAAGGACTTACAGTCCAGTTATGACATCTTGACTAACCAGACAGACCAGTTAAAGACCAGCTATGACGACTTGAAGGCAGAGAAAGGCCAGTTGCAGGGAAATTATACCGACTTGAAGTCACAGAACTCCGGGTTGCAGGGAAGTCTTGAGCAGTTGAAGGGGAATTATACCCACTTGAATGGAGCTTATAACCAGTCTAAGTCTGAGGCCAACAAATTGCAGACACAACTGTCAGATTTGCAGAAGAAGTCTACCCAACAAGCGTGGCTGAAGAAGAAGCTATGTGGTCAGTGAGACATCACTGTTTTTTATTCACTGTTATGTCATGTTGTTCAGTGGTGGAAAGTAACTAAGTACATTTACTTAAGTACTGTACTTAAGTACAATTTTGAGGTATTTGTACTTTACTTGAGTACTTTTACTTCTACTCCACTACATTCCAGAGGCAAATACAATTATTTGAAAACCTTAGTTACTAGTTACTTTTTTTTCCAGATATAAATCATGATATTGTGAAACATACATTAACCACTTTAGCCCTATTTTATACCTCGGCTATTTGAAAATAGCCGATCTACAAGCTCACAACGCGTCGCATCGCAACGCGTTGTGAGCTTGTAGATCGGCTATTTTCAAACATTATAGTACTTTTACTTTTAGTACTTTAAGTAAATTTTAATACCAATACTTTTGTACTTTTACTCAAGTACATTTTGAATTCCGGACTTTCACTTGTAACAGAGTACTTCTACATTGCAGTATTGATACTTTTACTTAAGTAAAAAATTTCCACCACTGATGTTGTTCTCATTAAAATGAGCAAATGAAAAAAAGCTGTGGCTTACTTAATTCTTTTCTTTTTTTTTGTCGTTAGAATCAGATGGAGGGACATTTGCTGACGATGTGTGTTATTACTTCTTGCCTGGCCGGGTAACCTGGGATAACGCCAAAAAAAACTGTCAGAAAAGAAGCCTCGACATGTTACTGCCAACCAGCCAACAAGAGATGGTGTGTGTGTGTGTGTGTGTGTGTGTGTGTGTGTGTGTGTGTGTGTGTGTGTGTGTGTGTGTGTGTGTGTGTGTGTGTGTGTGTGTGTGTGTGTGTGTGTGTGTGTGTGTGTGTGTGTGTGTGTGTGTGTGTGTGTGTGTGTGTGCGTGCGTGCGTGCGTGCGTGCGTGCGTGCGTGCAGTTTGTACTCCAGTAACCAGAGGCTTTTTTTTCCCCTGTCCAGGATTCTTTTGATAAAGTGGCGGCGGACAGACCACTAAACGGTTTCATCTGGATTGGTCTGAGTGACAGTAAAGTGGAAGGCACCTGGATGTTGGTGGATGACACACCAGTGACCACACAAACGTAAGACTTTACTTTCACTCTTCCATTGTTCTTTGATATTCTACTGCCTGGTATGTTGACATTGTATGAATGTATAATATTAGTTTGACTTTTTCCTTCTTCACTGCTATTTAATCCATTAAGACCGGGGACGCATCTGTGTCATTTTAGATTTTATCTAACCATTATTTTAACCATTATTTTATACTTTGGCTATTCAAAAATAGCAGATATACAAGCTACTAGTGCGGAACTGACTGCCGCGCTATGAGCTTGTAGATCTGCAATAAAACAAATAAAACGTGAACATTTTTAACTCAAATCTTTGCTTCTGGGGGTCCCTGGAACAATACATTTTGAGATGGGGGTCCGCGGACAAATACATATCATTTTGGGGGTCCTTGACATGAAACAGGTTTGAGAACCACTGATATTATAGCTACTTTTGTAAAAAAAAGAAAAGAAATTGAAATTAAAAAAAAGGATTTAGAAGACAGATTTGATTTGAGTTACACTTCAGTATTTAGATATTTGATATACATGTTATCAGACATGCCCCCTTCCTATACAAACGCATTGTAACTTCAAACTCCATTTTTAACATGTTAGATTCATCAAAAACACCCGTCCTTGGTTCTGGTGACTCATCCTGCCCTCCTATTACGTGAGGGGGCCGTGTTTCTTTCTTTTTTTTTTTTTTCAAAAAACATTCAAAAAATAAATGAAAAGACACGGTCTCCTCACGTATTAGAAGGACAGAACCAAGGACGGGTGTTTACGATGAATCTAACATGGTTAAAATGGAGTTTGATGGCGTGTCTGATAAAATGAATATCAAATATCTAAATACTGAATCAAGCAACTTAAAAACAGTCCGGGGTGCTCCAAAAAGCCTGACTAGACCATAAAATTACAAAAAAAAAAAATTGAAAGTGAAATATCCCTTTAACCACTTAAACTCCAGTATCCTTATCGCGGGGAAAACTTCAGCAGAAAACAGCCGATCAACCCACAACGTTGATCGGCTATTTTCAGCGTAAAATATTTAATGTAGCGGGAAAACAGAAAAGACACTGGTATAGAGCCCTGAGGGACTCTGGTCAACCATTTAGGGTTTACATTTTTTTTTCTTCTTATTTTCTATCAATTGCACACTCCTACACAACTACTCCTTTAAGTGGTTAAACCCTATTGTTGGATGACCGCGGTTCCCCAGGGCTCTATATTTGGTCCGCTCATTTTCCCTCTACACCGAATCTCTTTGCCGAAAATAGCCTCATGTTGCAACCTGGCGTGAGCTTGTAGATCTGCTATTTTATCATTAGTTCTCAAAAATTCTGGAAAATTCTGAAAATGTACTTCATAATTTGTACTTTTGAATATATACTTACTACTATGAAAAATGCTTAGCATTTAGTTGAGTGTAATATACTTTGTCCACCACTGCCTGTGTCTCCAGGTTCTGGAAGCAAGGTGAACCCAACAACGGCGGACCCGCTGAGGACGAGCACTGCGCTGTGACCCAAAGAGCCTCTCCACCGGATCCTACTCCAACAGCATGGAGAGACATTCAATGTGATAATAAGGTCGCACATGTGTGTACAAAACATATGTGAGCAGCAGTGGTCCTTAACCTCTGGGTCGGGACCCCCCCATTGGTGTCCCCATATGATTTGAGTGGGGGGGGGGGGGGGCAGTTGAAGTCTGATTACTTTGGGGCGGGCCCACGGCCTGAAAAGGTTGAGAACCACTAGTTTAGAGGACTGTTTCCCAAACAGTGAGTGGGGTCGGGACCCATGTTGGGGTCGCAAACCCATTTTTTATGGGTCGCGGGCAAATATCCTTATTTTTTCTTTTCATTTTCTACATTTAAAGGACAACTTTGTTTTTTTACAACCAAGGTTTATGTTTTAGATTGTAATTAAAGTAAATAAAAGATGAGTGTAATTTTTATTTTATTTACTGCTTTCTATAGTTTTAGCAATTTTCGTG
This sequence comes from Gymnoscopelus microlampas, assembly GCF_963454915.1. Taxonomy (NCBI): domain Eukaryota; kingdom Metazoa; phylum Chordata; class Actinopteri; order Myctophiformes; family Myctophidae; genus Gymnoscopelus; species Gymnoscopelus microlampas. Next base: position 4,885,442 of record NC_139945.1, on the reverse strand, counting down.
ATTTTATTTTTTTTACAGTGGGCGGGGGCATTCTGTCCGGTGGCTAAATATGTCTTTTTTTTACACAATAACCCGGCGTTTTCTTTATTATTATTTACAGTAGCTTTTCTAGCCCCCAATAACTCACATCTGGCCATCAAAGACCACAGGACCTTTTTTATTGTGTAAAAAAGACATATTTAGCCACCGGACAGAATGCCCCCGCCCACTGTAAAAAAATATCGCGAAAATTGCTAAAACTATAGAAAGCAGTAAATGAAAAAAAATAACACTCATCTTTTATTTACTTTAATTACAAGCTAAAATATAAACCTTGGTTGCAAAAAAAAACAAAGTTGTCCTTTAACATACAGTATATATATCTTATTATTTCAAAAGAGTTAAGCAAAACAATTGTTATGAAGAAGGGGTGAAAATAGCCGATGTACAAGCTTTTGTGAGCTTGTAGATCGGCGATTTCATGTTTCCTCGATACTTATAGTAAACTTGACCTTTGGCTCTGTACTTGGTTTAGATTGTAGATCGGCAGTTTTGAAGTTGATATTTGATATTCATTTTATTATTCATGACACTCCCCTTCCCATATAAACCCGTTGTAACATCATACATACATACATACATACCTACCTACCTACCTACCTACCTACCTACCTACCTACCTACCTACCTACCTACCTACGCACGCACGCACGCACGCACGCGCGCGCGCGCGCGCACACACACACACACACACACACACACACACACACACACACACACACACACACACACACACACACACACACACACACAGTGGTGGAAAAGGTACTCAAATTCTTTACTTAAGTAAAAGTACCAATACTGCAATATAAAAAATCCAGAATTAAAAATTGACTTGAGTAAAAGTACAAAAGTATTGGCATCAAAGTGTACTTAAAGTGCCAAAAGTAAAAGTACTAAATATTTGAAAATAGCCGATCGACAAGTTGTAGATCTGCTATTTTCAAATAGCCTAGGTTTAAAATGGGTTTAAAGTGGTTAGTGTATGTTTCAATATATCATAATTTATATCTGAAAATTAGCTAGTACACCTAGAGCTTTAAAACGTCTGGGGTGCACACACAAGCCAGAGTAGACATAACCCCCCCCCCCCCCCCCCAACCCCCTCCCTGGGCTCTTTTTTTCCCCTCCACCCAAGCCCTGCCCCCCTCCGGAGGCAGGGCTTGGTTGTAGTGCTTTTTTGCCCATCCCATCTCCCACCCCGCCTATGTGTGATTCTGATTCTGATTCTAAAATGAACCCAGAAGTGTTTTGAAGTGAAATGTCCCTTTAATTGACCTGTCCTAATAGTATCTTCTTGATTGTATCCTAGTTCATGACCTACTGGTTGTTTGGGTCTTACATTAAAGTGCATTATTCTGTATGTATTTTCCTTCTAAATAAAGAATCCACTGAGCATTCAAGTTGTGTGGCCTGTCTTCCTTCAAGTACACCACTTTGAAAACCACTGGGTTAAACATCAACCTTTTTCATACCAAGGACCCCTACATTGATATACATTTTGCCACGGACCACCATTAGGCCTGTGACAAACAGCCAAAAAGGGCTTTAGTTTTCGAGATACCCCTGCCGGAGGTTGAACCAAACACAACATGGCAACAGCCCTGAACCACACCTTTCAAACAACACATCATAGGTCCTGCTATGACAATTCATGTCAGAGACACAAAGTAAAGCAGGGGTCTTCAACCTTTTAAGGCCAAGGACCCCCTAGCTGAGAGAGCGGTGAAGCAGGGACCCCCACCCCACTACATATTGTATACAATTGTGTTGCAGATTAAACATTTTCATAGATTTCATCAGTGTTGTGTGTTCTACACCAAACCTCTTTGTAAAAAAAAGCCGATCTACAAGAACACAACGCCTCGCCGTCTGAGGCGTTGTGTTCTTGTTGATCTGCTATTTTTGGCTAATGTTCCCCTCAAAATGTGGATTCTAGGGTGGAAGTGGTTAATGTAAAAAAATAAAGAAACAAAAAAGTTCCTATCACACAAAGATTTAGCGGCCCCCCTGTAGTAACTATGAGGACGCCCTAGGGGTCCCGGACCCCCTGTGGAAGACCCCTGAAGTAAAGAGAACATTCTACATAGATTTACATTTAGCCTATGTAGGTATGTGTTCAAATGACTGTATTTCCTATTTACATTCAGATATTGACATTCAGTCTTTTTTTTAGAATGTAGAGGAATGCCCTGACTTCATTTATGCCAAGTTATAAATCTGTCAGAGGTTCCATTGTGAATCTACATGAGTTTGTATGCCTCAACCCCCAGACGGCCAGGCTTTATTTTTTGTTTGGGGTGTATAACTTTATATATCAATTTCACCACTTTTGCAGTAAAATATTTTTACACAACAATCCATTTCATGTATGGGAGGCCTTAGAGACGAAGAAAAACTATGTTGTGTTTGGTTCTACCTCCGGTAGGGGTACCTCAATTTTTGGGGGCCATTGTCACTAGCCTTTTTGTGCCAGGGACCCCCAGAAGAGAAGATTTGTGTTAAAGAATGCAAAATTCTACAAAAGTCTTCAAACACTTCGAAAACGTTCAAAAAATGTTTTTGAATAGCCAACGTATACAATATGGATAAAGGGGTGAAAAATAAATGTATTAACACCTTTTGCTGGGGACCCCCTGGAACCCCCTCAAGGACCACTGGTTGAGAACCACTGGTTTAACCCATTAAAGCCGGGAACGCATCTGTGTCATTTTAACATTTCTTTGGCTATTCAAAAATAGCAGATCTACAAGCTCATAGTGGAAGGTAAGGCAGTAATAGACAAGATTAGTCACTAGGTGTCGCTGTTGTGCCGTCTATTCCCTTTGAGATTTCAGCAATAAACACTGTATTAGCCAGACAGTAGATTTATAATGTTGTCTGTCGTCAGTGGTGTAAAGTTACTAAGTACATTTACTATACTTAAGTACAATTTTTAGATATTTTTGACTTTACTGGGGCCAGTTGCACCACCTCACACTAAGTTCAAACTTAGCCTAGTTATAGCTTAAATGGCTTTAAAAAACCCATTTAGACCAGGAAAGTATCTGTGTCATTTTTAGATTTATTTGGCTATTCAAAAATAGCAACTCTACAAGCTCATCGCTATGAGCTTGTAGATCTGCTATTTTTGCAAAATTTGTTTTTGCTATTTTTTGGCGATTAACCACCTCGGCTTCGCCTCGGTGGTTAATCGCCCTGTCGGGCTTTAAATTTCAATAATGACTGCCTCCCCGTGCATTATCCCTTGCATAGTAGAGGCATTCATGCACATTTGTCATGTTACATTGTACAAAAGCTACTGAAATACAAACATCACTAAATTGAGGTGCTGCAGGGTTAGGAATGATCATAAGGAAATATATTAAAGGACGTTTGGAACCTATAAGCTCTCATAGCCTTTAGCTATAGTCTCTGAAATTAAATGTTTGCTGGTCATTGATATGGAGGCAGTCAGGTGACCTTGACATACCTTCAGTTCCACTGCCTCTCTCTCCTGCAGTGGCCTTTACATTACAAAGAGACACATCAAGCCTTGTGTAACAGGGCGCTAAGAATTAGGGTAGCCAACTACGCCACCTAGGGGATTGCTCCCTAGGAAATAGTTATAGTAATCTAAAGTAAACCAATCAATAATCTTTGGTTCACAATCTCATATCCTCATGACCTCATTATCATTAAAAGGGGATAAAAGTACAGATTACAACTGTGATTCAACAATATAAACGGTTGTTACCAAGGGAGAGGGGGAACTGGCTATGAATCATATTATATTACTAGGCTATTTGTCCTCAAAACAACAACAATACAAACTCAAAAGGCCACTGAGGCACCAGGCAGTGAATCTTACACATATCAGGGAATGAGTCCATTGTCCAGTCAGGAAGTGAAGCTTTGCGACATTTTATTATTATTTATTGCAGCTTCTTTTCCAGAACATTTTATTTTTTATTTATTCAGCTTCTTATCCAAAACAAAACAGGCATATGATGGTAAAGTCTGCCTGACTCTGACTCTAACACTGGTAAATAAAATAAAATAAAACAAAACGTGCACCCTCCTGGTTCCACTGGCCGATTCTGTGATCTAATGACTGTTATCCCATTAACACCTGAGGCCTTCGACGAAATGCCTTCTAAAGCAGTAGTTCTGAAACGTTTTCATGTAAGGACCCCCAAAATGATCTGTATTTGGCCGGGGACCCCCCCCCCCCCATATGAAAATGTTTTGTGCCAGGGACCCCCCAAGAAGGCAAGATTTCAAGATTTTTCTAAAATGTTCAAAAATAGCAGATTTCCAAGTCCACCAGCCTTCTTGCTCGTCTGCTGTCATGTCCATATACGCTACAACAGAAAAGGCTCATCAATGCACAGTGAAAAAAAGAATTGAGTCTGCACACTGGTGGAGTTTGCAAAAAGCGCCGCTTGTTTTTTTATTGCTCGTCAACGTTTCTGCCTGTTCAGACCTTCATGAAGGTCTTCTTTTTTTCATGATACTTTGTTTGCCTTGCACCTGGGCCACGGATGTGCTGCACTACCTTTTTCATTCATTAATACAGTTGTAGGCCTATTGATTGACCAATCCTTCAACCCTGCCTCCAGGATCTACTATTGTTCTGTGCTCTACACAACCAAAAGGTTGCGCGGCAACGAGGACATTTCAGAGAAAAGAACAATATGAAAACTGAATGCATGATGTCAGAGAAAAGAACAATATGGATTAACCACTTGAACATGCCAGCATGCCTATTCTGGTGGTGGCAACGTTAACCAAAAATAGCCGATCTGCAAGCTCACAACACGTTGCGCTTCAACGCGTTGTGTGCTTGTAGATCGGCTGTTTTTGGCGAAGAGATTTATAATTTATGAACTATTCATGCTAGAGGGTTTACGTTTTTAACACATTGTGTACAATAGGCCAACATCATTTATGAACTATTCATGGTAGAGGCATTCATGCACATTTGTCATGTTACATTGTACAAAAGCTACTGAAATACAAACATCACCAAATTGAGGTGCTGCAGGGTTAGGAATGATCATAAGGAAATATATTAAAGGACGTTTGGAACCTATAAGCTCTCATAGCCTTTAGCTATAGTCTCTAAAATTAAATGTTTTCTCGTCATTGATATGGATGCAGTCAGGTGACCTTGACATACCTTCAGTTCCACTGCCTCTCTCTCCTGCAGTGGCCTTTATATTACATAGAGACACATCAAGCCTTGTGTAACAGGGCGCTAAGAATTAGGGTAGCCAACTACGCCACCTAGGGGATTGCTCCTATAGGAAATAGTTATAGTAATCTAAAGTAAACCAATCAACAATCTTTGGTTCACAATCTCATATCCTCATGACCTCATTATCATTAAAAGGGGATAAAAGTACAGATTACAACTGTGATTCAACAATATAAACGGTGAGAGGGGGAACTGGCTATGAATCATTCTGATACTAACAATATATGTTAATACATTATTATATTACTAGGCTATTTGTCCTCAAAACAACAACAATACAAACTGAAAAGGCCACTGAGGCACCAGGCAGTGAATCTTACACATATCAGGGAATGAGTCCATTGTCCAGTCAGGAAGTGAAGCTTTGCGACATTTTATTATTATTTATTCAGCTTCTTTTCCAAAACAAAACAGGCATATGATGGTAAAGTCTGCCTGACTCTGACTCTAACACTGGTAAATAAAATAAAATAAAATAAAACAAAACGTGCACCCTCCTGGTTCCACTGGCCGATTCTGTGATCTAATGACTGTTATCCCATTAACACCTGAGGCCTTCTACGAAATGCCTTCTAAAGCAGTAGTTCTGAAACGTTTTCATGTAAGGACCCCCAAAATGATCTGTATTTGGCCGGGGACCCCCCCCCCCCCATATGAAAATGTTTTGTGCCAGGGACCCCCCAAGAAGGCAAGATTTCAAGATTTTTCTAAAATGTTCAAAAATAGCAGATTTCCAAGTCCACCAGCCTTCTTGCTCGTCTGCTGTCATGTCCATATACGTTACAACAGAAAAGGCTCATCAATGCACAGTGAAAAAAAGAATTGAGTCTGCACACTGGTGGAGTTTGCAAAAAGCGCCGCTTGTTTTTTTATTGCTCGTCAACGTTTCTGCCTGTTCAGACCTTCATGAAGGTCTTCTTTTTTTCATGATACTTTGTTTGCCTTGCACCTGGGCCACGGATGTGCTGCACTACCTTTTTCATTCATTAATACAGTTGTAGGCCTATTGATTGACCAATCCTTCAACCCTGCCTCCAGGATCTACTATTGTTCTGTGCTCTACACAACCAAAAGGTTGCGCGGCAACGAGGACATTTCAGAGAAAAGAACAATATGAAAACTGAATGCATGATGTCAGAGAAAAGAACAATATGGATTAACCACTTGAACATGCCAGCATGCCTATTCTGGTGGTGGCAACGTTAACCAAAAATAGCCGATCTGCAAGCTCACAACACGTTGCGCTTCAACGCGTTGTGTGCTTGTAGATCGGCTGTTTTTGGCGAAGAGATTTATAATTTATGAACTATTCATGGTAGAGGGTTTACGTTTTTAACACATTGTGTATAATAGGCCAACATCATTTATGAACTATTCATGGTAGAGGCATTCATGCACATTTGTCATGTTACATTGTACAAAAGCTACTGAAATACAAACATCACCAAATTGAGGTGCTGCAGGGTTAGGAATGATCATAAGGAAATATATTAAAGGACGTTTGGAACCTATAAGCTCTCATAGCCTTTAGCTATAGTCTCTAAAATTAAATGTTTGCTGGTCATTGATATGGAGGCAGTCAGGTGACCTTGACATACCTTCAGTTCCACTGCCTCTCTCTCCTGCAGTGGCCTTTATATTACACTAGAGTTTCGGGGGGCTATGCCCCCCTCAACCCCAGCCGCGCACGGGGCCCAGCGTGGCCGCGTGTATATTGGGGGACCCAAATCGCCGGAGTAAAACTGTGGAAAAGTTTTTTGGAAAAAGGAAAAAATTAGAAGAAATAATATTTCTTATGTTTCAGGGGGTCCACAGGGGGTCCGCGGCCCCCCTGCTGGTCCACTGACCCCCTGTGGAGTGTTGGGACGCGCGGGGACACCCCTGGAACATTGCGGACCCCTACGGTGTTTTTTTTTTTGTCATGAAGGTGGTTGCTTGTTTCTGGCGCTTGTTTTTAGAGAACCTGGCATGCCTGGCAACCCGACTGACATCACTGACGTATCCTTGGTATTTGTACTTCCGGGTTGCATAATGATGACATCACTGTCGAGTCCTTTGGTGTCATGAACCTAGAACGGTTTGTTTACCACATTAGCCTGGGCAACGTACTGTGCTGTGGCCGTCGCTGTTTGTTTGTGTGTTTGGGATGAACATGGCACGTGAAGGACGGACATATTGTGATCGAGACATGAGTGAAGTGAAAGTAACGGCCTGGATGGAACAAAGGAGGTACGTAAGAAGGGGGGGGGGGTTGAAGCAAAGGAGCTGCGTGTGTGGTGTTGTGGAGGAGATGGGCAGAGTGCAATGGCGTTCGGTGTCGGTGGTGTGCACGGTAAACGGTACGAAAGTGATTCACCTTCCGTTTTGTCCGACATTTGGTGAGTAGAATTAATTATGTTGCGCGGTGGAAAAGGTGTAGTGAGCAATGAGATGTCCCCTACGCGACGCGTAAATTCAGCGCGGCCGCCGTGGCGAGTCAGTTGGCGACATGTGGTCTGGCGGTGCGTTGTTTATTCGATAACAGAGCTGTGGGGTGTCCTCACCGAGGGTGCGGAAGTCGGTCGCCATTTATATAGTTAGATAGAGACACATCAAGCCTTGTGTAACAGGGCGCTAAGAATTAGGGTAGCCAACTACGGCACCTAGGGGATTGCTCCCTAGGAAATAGTTATAGTAATCTAAAGTAAACCAATCAACAATCTTTGGTTCACAATCTCATATCCTCATGACCTCATTATCATTAAAAGGGGATAAAAGTACAGATTACAACTGTGATTCAACAATATAAACGGTGAGAGGGGGAACTGGCTATGAATCATTCTGATACTAACAATATAATACATTATTATATTACTAGGCTATTTGTCCTCAAAACAACAACAATACAAACTCAAAAGGCCACTGAGGCACCAGGCAGTGAATCTTACACATATCAGGGAATGAGTCCATTGTCCAGTCAGGAAGTGAAGCTTTGCGACATTTTATTATTATTTATTCAGCTTCTTTTCCAAAACAAAGCAGGCATATGATGGTAAAGTCTGCCTGACTCTGACTCTAACACTGGTAAATAAAATAAAATAAAACAAAACGTGCACCCTCCTGGTTCCACTGGCCGATTCTGTGATCTAATGACTGTTATCCCATTAACACCTGAGGCCTTCTACGAAATGCCTTCTAAAGCAGTAGTTCTGAAACGTTTTTTGAAACGTTTTCATGTAAGGACCCCCAAAATGATCTGTATTTGGCCGCGGACCCCCCCCCCCCCCCCCCCATTTGAAAATGTTTTGTGCCAGGGACCCCCCCAGAAGGCAAGATTTCAAGATTTTTCAAAAATGTTAAAAAATAGCAGATGTCCAAGTCCACCAGCTTTCTTGCTCGTCTGCTGTCATGTCCATATACGCTACAACAGAAGAGGCTCATTAATGCACAGTGAAAAAAAGAATTGAGTCTGCACACTGGTGGAGTTTGCAAAAAGCGCCGCCTGTTTTTTTATTGAATGAATGAATGAATGAAACCTTTATTGCCCTTAAGGGAATTTGCTTTGCACACAGAGAGCACACATAAATACAACACAGACTAAAAACATGACATGAGCATGGTAATACATACATCATAAAAAGCAAAACACTGCATGATCGTCAGGCACCATACTGCAAAACAATCTTAAAATAAAGACTTGTCTTTGTTTAGCAGCTGAATGCTGCGTGGAACAAAGGACGTAATGATTCGCTTAGTTTTTGCCAGAGGCATGCCGTACCTCCGCCCTGAGGGTAAGAGTTTATACTCAGACAGACCATAGTGGGTGCAACTGATCAGCCATGATCTTTTGTGCTAGTCTCTTGGTATACAGATCTGACATGTATGAGATACTGCACATTACTTCACCAGTTATCTTACCTCCTAATTTAACCACCCTGTCTAATTTGTTCTTATTCTGCAAACTTAGTGCTCCCCCCCAGCACTGAATACAGAATGTCAGTAAACTCTGGATGCAGGTCTTATAGAACAGTATCTGCAGGGTTTTATCCACTTTAAAGCTTCTAAGTTTCCTTAGGAAGTACAGGCGTTGTTGAGCCTTTGCAGATCTGGCATTGGTGTTAGCGTTCCATGTGAGTTTACTGTCGATAATGGTGCCAAGGTATTTGTACTCCTGTACTATATTGCTCGTTGTTACGGCCCTATATGGCCATAGTGTGTGTGTGTGTGTGTGTGTGTGTGTGTGTGTGTGTGTGTGTGTGTGTGTGTGTGTGTGTGTGTGTGTGTGTGTGTGTGTGTGTGTGTGTGTGTGTGTGTGTGTGTGTGTGTGTGTGTGTGTGTGTGTGTGTGTGTGTCTACATCAGTAGGCTATGTTGATATTGTTGTCACTGTGACTTCTGTTTGTCCCACTGTTCTGGAATGAGGGTCTTCTGTTCAAAGGCATGGATCTCCTTCAGTTCTTCTGCTAGACACGTATTCACCAGCCTGTCACACAAAGGGTTAAAGATACATATTATACCCCCATGTACTCACACTGTTAAAATACTCAGTGTTCAGAGAAGAGTAAAACTGGAACCAATTTTCATTTGTTCCACAACATAAAACATTAAACACATGGACCCTAGAGACACTTGGTGAAAATATAGCATATCTTCGAGCTCAGAACACAAACTTGTAGATCTGCTATTTATTTCTGGTGAACAGATATGGTGTATATACAGCGTTGCTGTCGGGCAGAAACCTTGTATCTCTATATTTCAAGTTTTTTTTGTCAATTGATGCCCTACTTCACCATACAAGAGTGTCACACAAAAGCAGTGAAAATAGCAGATCTACAAGCTCCCAGCGCATCGTGTCGCATTGTGAGCTTGTATATCTGCTATTTTCACTATTTTAAAATGTTTTTAAAATAATAATAAAAGGAGCTGTTTTGGACAGCAACGATAGAGAAAAAGGAGGGAGTCTGGTATAGAGTCATTAAAGGTATAGCTCAACAGATATGGGACAAACTTCAAAACATCTGCAACAATATCAGTTGCTCTTTTATATAATTATATCAAAACTACTGTGGGAACCCAGGTGAATGGTGCACCCACTGCACCTGACTTAGTCACATGACCAGGAAGTATAAAAGCCTAGCTCCTCCCAGTAGAGAGCCATTTGTCTCTGCTGTAGGCTGCATTGTTCAAGGAGAACACATGGTAGGCCAAACACTGAACCTTGTAGATCTGCTACTTTGTGCGACCCTTTTGTTTGTTGCAGCTAATGCTAATGTTAGCTTATTGTTTGAGCACATGTTACTGCTGGCTTTTGTTTGTTTGGTTGCCTATTTTCTGTTGAGCACATGGAGGCTTCCCATGCTCTTTAGCACACAGCCAACATCATTGTGTTTTATTATCTTATTTTAATGCATTTATTTATTATTTCAGTTTTACAAATGAAGTGACCTCCTGTGGTGTCTGTTCTGCCTGCCCTACCTGGAGACACGGGTAAAGCAGTATACATTTTATGCATTGCCTCTTTGTGCATTTTAATGTATTTTATACAGCAGCTCTGGTGTTGAGGTTGCCCCCCTCGCCTTGGCCTTGCATTGTGTGCACAGTTACTGCAACACAAAGTAGGTTTTAAGCTGTTTGTTTAATGATTTGAATATAATGTTTTATTTAGTGTGATACTAGGGCTGGCAACTAATACGTTTTGTTTGTCTCCTTAAAGGGACCACACCGGCCACTGTTTTCCACTGTTAATTTACTCTTTTTGTTTTGTTTATTTGAGCCATCTAGCCAAGGTACACTGTAGGCATAGGTTTTAACATTTGTCCATATTGGCATATTTTAACTGTTTCTCTCCTCTGTTCTGTTAGTTTAATTTGTGTAACCCTGTTCAAGGCCGGGTCCGCCCTGCTGCACACGGCTTTCCTCTCAGCTTGGGACTGCACTGGGGACCCCTTTGGTTTTTATTGGTGTGTATTGATATATCCTGGCACTGCATGTTTTGTATTTGAATTTCGTATGTATATTGCATGATTTCTTTGAGGCCAGGCCTGTCCCCTTTTCTTTTCCCCTAGTTATCCCCCGTATTCACTGTGTGCACGGGCGGGCCCGCCCTTCCTTAGACTGCGAGAGGTAACTGTTAGATTGCCATTGTAATACGAAATACCTTGCCTTAAGGACCTTAATTGTCGTGTTAGTTTGTAATAGACAACAGTGATGTGTTTTGCAATTTCATGGTAATAAAGTTGTTATATTTTATCACAAACTGCCTCTAGTAAAGTAATTGTTCCTGTTTAAGGGAAGTTGAACAGTGTAAGGTTTAGGGGTTCCACCTGCCCCTTCCACAAGCGGGAGGTGGCGTAGTCAGGCATATTACAGTATTACTACTCAGGTGCTGGACTACTTAAATGATACATTTTCTGAAAAGCAGTGGTGGAAAAAGTACAACATTTTCCACCAATGCGTTGCATCGCAACGTATTGTGAGCTTGTAGATCTGCTATTTTCAAATGGCCGAAATGTATATAGGGCTGAAGTGGTTAATGTGTGTTTTGTAATAATAATCAAAATCTACAAAGTAACTAATAACTAAAGTTTTCAAATAATTGTGGAGTAAAAGTACAATAATTACCTCTGAGATCTAGTGGAGCAGAAGTAAAAGTATAAATGGAAATACTCCAGTAAAACAAAAGTACCTCAAAATTGTACTAAGTAAGTACAGTAAATGTACTTACTACTTTACACCACTGTTGAAAAGGCAACTGTTCAGGTGCTAGGGATGCATGGGTCAGAAACAGAATACTCCATTATTTTTGAAGGGCTATACTGCCATCCAAAGGCTGACCACAGTAACTACATTTTAGGTTATGCCAAGTGTGAGTGTCAATAATGATATTATGGCACATTATGGCACTCGGTGTCGCGCTATGAGCTTGTAGATGCGCTATTTTTGAATAGCCAAAGAAAACTGAAAATGACACACAGATGCTTCCCCGGTCTTAATAGATTAAGACGCGCAAATGATGCCTCTGACTATGATGATGTTTGAATACATTTTTACGTTTTTTTCCAGAAAAAATAAAAATCCAAAACAAATCTATATATTTCTTAATCATTTCACCTAAAACGTTTATAACAAATGATGACTATTAATATAAAAACAACACAGTCTGTCAGTTATGTAACATAAGAGATTTAAATAGGTTTAAATAGGATTAAACCTGACTTAGGCCGAATAAATTAGAGTCATTTTATTTGCCATTTGTAGTGAACTACATTGGAAATAATGGCCTATCACTAGGGAGATAGGCCATTATACTGAAAGGGGAGGGAACAGCATGATCCTTTTCATTTAGGAGATTTGTCATGAGGAGCTGACTTAGGCAAAAATATAATATTTCCTCAGAAAATGACTTAGTTTAGGAAGGTGATGCTTTGTTTCAACAAAGCTCCATCATAAGAGACATTAATGATCAAATGAGTACAAACAGTAATTCTGTTACTTCTGTTGAGTTAATAACAATAATAATAATTCAACGTGAGAATAGCATGTATAATGTTCAATATGCCCACGGCCTATGCTTTATAAGCATTGATATAAGATGTCTTGCATGATTATAAACATACTGTGTGAGAGTGTTGTCTCATGAATGTGTTTATAATGCTTTACAGACATAACAATAATTATGATGATGATATACTAATGATGCAACTTGTACAACTTTGTATATTACCTTCAATACAAAACATGATAGTGCTTTACATTAAAATAAAAAATACCATTTGATTTATTGAATACTTTATTAACAGTTTGCAAATAGTACAGTGGTCTGATTTTACAATGATGCTAAAAGGATAACACAAAGATCCCTAGAGGCTTGTTTTCATTGTGGTCCTGTAGCTGATCTACAACCATCGCAACACATTGCGATGAGCTTGTAGATCTGCTATTTTCCAATAGCCAAAGTATAAAATAGGGCTTAAGTGGTTAAAGCACATAATCAATCAATAAGAAAGTTAAATGGCAAATACAACTAGAAAATGTGCTCCTCGGAGCTGAGAGCCTGAACGCGGGAGATGTGTTTCTTCTGGGAGCCTCGTCTGACACGTGTCTGACACTCCTCCGGTTCCTGATTAATCCTGTCTTACCTCACTTCGAAAGACATAAATAGTCTTTCGAAGTGACACACCTATTTATATAGGTCTCTATGTCATCATGCGTCTCGCTAGCCAATCAAAGCACACCCTTTCAACATATTGTCACGTGTCACGTGAAGCTTGACCAATGTTAGCTTGGTGGACACACGGAAGGACGAGAACGAAAACAATAGTCTCCTGGCGGAGACAATGCAATGAAATGCTTAAAACTGGTGAGAAATAGATGCATAACTTATCTTGCACTGTTTTAAGAACAGAACAAACATTATATTAATCTACATGAGACATGGTATTAAAATGGAACAGATGGCTGTTAGATTAATGTTATTCACATTCTATAGGCTCCCCTTTAACTATATATATGAAAATATGAATATAAATGTTCATGTAATGCAGTCTACAGTGCATATTGGGTAGAACTTGCAAGGCAGACAACACACCAGCTAACTGATACATGGTGAACATGATGGTTTCAGCACAGAGCTCTTTCACACATCCAGGAAGTGCAAAGGTTAGAACACGGTACATTGTTCCATCCTCTGTCAGGAACACAGACCCATCATAATACTCAACACAGTCTTCTTCTGCATTATGGGTCTTGTTGCCTTCAACATGAGGCTCACCAGGCCTCCAGTACATGTAGAAGTAGGAACGTATAATTAATACAATACTTTTACAAGGATGGTTTTTCACTCTAAATCATTCGTTTTTTGATCATCACCTCATTTTATATTCAGTGGTTTTCAAACGTATGCATTGCTAAATTAGCCGATCTACAAACAATGTGTAGAAGCTCGTAGATCGGCTTATTTTGCCGCTTTGGAAAATGTGTTAAATAGTTATATGTATTTAAGGCTGTAGAAATGAGGGCACACAAAGTACTGATGTAGAAAAAAATATATATATTTCATATATTTCACTAATAATGAGTGGTTCACATGGATCTCATGACCAGTTTTGGTTATAATTGCTCAGGAACAGTAATAAATTGCTAGTTACCAAATGAACCCACAGGAAGCATCGTGCTGTTGCCTTATTTTTAACTCTATGGCTGCCGCGCGGCTGCAGGAGTTTTTCTGTGTCTCGATTATTTCATTAGAGCAGTGGTTCTCAACCAGTGGTCCAGGGACCACCAGTGGTCCTTGAAAGGGTTCCAGGTGGTCCCCAGCTAAATGATGGAGAGCTGGTAACCAAATGGACCCTTATAGATCTTTAACTCTTGAGAGTGTAAAATGTTACGCTCTCAATAGTTAAATTATTGTTAAACATCTGTATTACTTAAGAAGAAGAAGTATACACAATTAGAGAATGTACAAAAAATATTATTTTGATCAATGTTTGCCTGTTATCTCTCCTATGGAACCAACATCAATACAGCATGGATGGAATTGTGGACAAAATCTTATCCAACGACAAGAAAATATTCTTATATTCTTAAATATAACTCTTAGGTCTGAGAGTCTAAATCATATCAAACGGTGGTTCCGTGGCCCAAATGCCCAATAAATAATGGACCTTGATATGAAAAGGGTTGAAACCCACTACACTAGAGCTGCAGGACAATATGTGAGTTATTTCATTCATTTTGTATCTAATAACTTCAAAACTTAATAATCTGAGCAGAGACATCATGTTCTGAAAAGCAGCAGATCTGTTTAACAGTTGTTGGGCTACCAGTTGTTTGTTAACTGCATATAACTAGTAGATGATTTAATCATTTAGTTATTACAGTTGTATGTGTTATTTTTCTAAATTATGATTATAATACTTTGGCTTTAATTTTGAAGACCAGGAATTATGTTCCTGATGACTTCATAGAGCTGGGTGGCGAGGCGTGCTAAATTATCAACTATAATTCAATTTCATATGAACATAAAATGTGCTTTGGTTACATTAAAAAGTAAAAAAACAAAACCATTCTGTCTCAGGTAGGGAATTATGTGACAGACACAATATTATCATCATCATCATCATCATCATCATCATCATCATCATCATCATCATCATTATTATTATTATTATTACATTTATTATTATTATTATTATTATTACGGGGCCAGAGCTCAGCTCTGGACCTGTTTTATTATTGCCATTATTCTGTCACTTCTGCCACTTTTCACAGTTCTGGCTGAACCGTGCTGTCGCTTTTTACGAAACTCGGCCATATGGTAGATGGTCATGAAAAACGATCAAGAAATAATTCTCACAATCTTTCGTCCAAAGGTGGCGCTATAGCACTCAATTGAAAATGGCAACTTTGAACAGGTACAACTCATGCCCTGTTTGACCTACAGCCATGAAACTTGGATACACATACTGTATGCGTCTCCTCATGCTGAACAACTTTCACCCTCTGACTATTGACCTCTGACTTTTAGATATCCCACCATTTTGAATTATATGAAAAACATACATTGGCTCATAACTTCTGCATGTTTTCACTTATGGAAAAACCGCTACTAACGTTTTGTTGGCAGAGGTCCAAAATTCATGTGTAAAGAGTTTTGTGCAGATTACTCCAAAATCCCAGGAGGAGATAGATTTTAACTATTGCAGTTTTATGACAATTATTCATCTGCCCCTAACACATACATGCAGACTCACATTTCTTTGAAACTTTGCAGAAATGTTGAGGGTCATTCCAAATATCACTGAAACCAATCTTACTCCAATTGGCCAAAGGGGGGCGCTATAGCAATTTTTAGAAAATGCAAACTTTAAACAGGCATAAGTCATGCCTCGTTTGGCCAAAAGTCGTGAAACTTGCTTACACTTGTGCCTTGACTCATGAGGAACACATGTATCACTTTGAGCAATAAGCTCCGCCCTTAGATTTTCCGCTATTTTGAGCAGTTTGAAAAACACTTGTTTTTGGCAGTTCTGGCTTAACCGTGCATACGCTTTTTACGAAACTCGGCCATATGGTAGATGGTCATGAAAAACTATCAAGAAATAATTCTCACACTCATTCATCAAAGGGTGGCCCTTAGATTGTCCGCAATTTTGAGCAGTTTGAAAAACCCAGGATTTTCAGCTATTTGCAGGAAACTGTATCATCTGTTTGAGCTGCTTTTTCACCAGTTCAGGTCTGTCTGTCCAATGGTTTCTCGCTTAAGCATCTGCCTGACAACCGCAAGGTCGCCGGTTCTAGGCTCACTTCATGCAGAGTTCTTTTAAAGTGCAATGCAAACAACATGACTGTATCAATAAATGCATGTGCAATTGATAAAGATAACATGAAATGCTTATTTGAGAGTATGTTTTTGACATACTTCATTGTTAAAATAGCCGATCTACAATCTCACAACTTTTCAGATAGCAACGTTTTGTGAGCTTGTAGATCGGCTACTTTCGGAAGTTTTGGTTCCAAGGAGACATACAATTTCTCTATTGGTAAATGGTTTGTGAACCAGTGATCTAGAGTTGTTAGCAAAACAGAGGCTTGGTCCAACAGGGAGGGAAAGACTTATAGATCACAGACACAGACACTATCAGGGGGCCTATATATCTAGCTCAATGAGAAGAAAGGCGGCCTATGAGTCCGGAGGTCACTGGTTCGATCCCTGTCCCCGACAATGTGTTGAGGTGATCGTGATTTGGCATTCTTAGGCTTACGCATAGTATTTCTTGAGGTTAGGGGTAGGCATAGTTTTACTGAAGTTAAGGTTAGTGAGGGTTTAAAATGCTCATTTGTTAATTGCATGGTTTTATTTCTCTCAAGTTCTATGTTTTCTATGGCTTATTGTGCATATTACTTATCATTGCTTCTTTCTTTTTTCTTTCTGCATTCACTGGCCCCGTATTATTGCTGCTTGCAGCTATATTTTTTATTGAGTTTGTCTTGATGAAAGCAGTATTGTTGAGCCAGTTATAAAGGTAGATTAATCCATGCAGCGCATTTGTGGTTCAAATATGACGGACAGTACATCCGGTGTCACTGTATTTTCTCTCTGGTGTTATGTCTTTCCATACTACAGACAGACAGACAGACAGACACTGCATTTCCTCTCTGGTGGTGTTATGCTTTTCCATACTAGAGACAGACAGGTCAAATATTGTTGTGATACTGTACTGTATATGTTCTTCCTGTGGAGTGGTTTCAACCGTTGAGTTCTTGAAAGCAGAGATGTAGTTTGTTTAGAAATTTCTTCACTGCTCCTCTCAGTGAAGGGGAGATGCCCTGCCTAATGTCTGTGCGCCACTGAAAGCCTACTGTAGGTGCAAATGATGGCTTTACAATGTCCATTTACTGTATGTGTGGACACTGTTATAACAATGTTTAAAAGTTGTTTTCATTTCCACTGTAAATGGACCACCTGCAGATACATGCAGGCTTGTCACAGCTCATTCTACAATCGCACTCACTGTTTGTGATGAGTCCCATTTCCTCCAATATAAAGCCTTCTAAAAGCATTACAAAATGTGTTCCTTTTTTGTTTTTCTTTTTTTATATCCCTCGATTTTGTAACCCTTTTTTTTCACCCGGTGCCAATTTGCTAAGTGATCCTGGGCACTACACTCCCCCCACCAGCCTAGGGAGGCCAGGGCCGAGCTCATGCCTCCTTCAATGCATGAGAGCCAACTGACCTTCTTGTCACCTGACAGGGGGGAGTTTCCCTGGTTGGACGTAGCGAGTGGAAGGAACGCGTTATTCCAACCAGTTCCCTTCCCCTCCATCAGGCGCCCCGGCTGACCAGGGGGAGGCAGTATAGTGACCAGGATTACTACATGTTTTTGTGAGGGTATTAACTACCCTAGGAGACACGGGGAGAACATGCAAACAAAATGTGTTCCTCTACTCCAGCTGTTACCTGATATTCTTGAACATGTGTTCTAAAAATGAGTGTACTGTGCGGGGGGTGTTTAATAAAACATGAAAATGACAATGACAACCTTTTCGATCCCATTAATTTCAATTCTATGTTTTTATAGGCATTTCTGCAGGCTTTGTATAACATACTGGTTCTACAAGCAAGCACATCAGTGCAGGTGGTTTCAGAGTTACTTCTCTGAATCAAGAGTTACAAGGTCTTATACATTTATTGTGAAAAAATTACAGCAATTCATTGATGTGAAAAATAAGAAATGTACTTTTACTTTTACTTAAGTGTTTTTAAAAGCATGTACTCTTGATTACTTAAGTACATTTAAAAGCAAGTACTTTTTTTACTCTTACTCGAGTAACATTTTGACTGAGCTACTTTTACTTGTAGTGGAGTAAATCTAACCAGGGAGTATCTGTACTCTTACTCAAGTACTGGGGTCGAGTACTCTGTCCACCTCTGAGAACGCGCGAACTGCCTCCCCGGGCACAATGAGGGATGGTCACTCTGCTGGGGCGCATGCATCCCCTAATGTGACAGTGTGTGTTAAAACAAATTCCTCTGCGCACACTGCAGCCTTGGACACAGAATCAACTTTTTGCTCATTCAAATAAATGACAACATTCTTTAGTTTGGAAACCTAGGACTACAGTTGTGCACAGAGCCTATGCATAATTCTGCTCTCTCCATCTTTCCAGATCCAGCCTTGGGATTGTATTGCAGTCGACGAGCCTTGATGTCACATTGAAGACATCCTGAGGAACAGTGCCGATTCCAGTGTTGTCACAGATGATCCTGGCCAGGGATATGCGTTGCAGTTCAGCTCTCTGTTCATGGGTGAAGACGCCTGGAGCCTCATACCACAACCTGGGAATAGAGAAGAAGGTGTGAGATGCACGCACGCACGCGCACACACACACACACACACACACACACACACACACACACACACACACACACACACACACACACACACACACACACACACACACACACGTTTATGTATGTATATATGTATGTATGTATGTATCTATGTATGTGTGTAGGCTACTGTGTGTAGCCTACACACTGTAGGGTGTGTAGGGTGTGTGTGTGTGTGTGTGTGTGTGTGTGTGTGTGTGTGTGTGTGTGTGTGTGTGTGTGTATGTATGTATGTGTAGGCTACTGTATGTATGTATGTATGTATGTATGTATGTATGTATGTGTAGGCTACTGTATGTATGTATGTATGTATGCATGTGTAGGCTACTGTATGTATGTATGTATGTATGTATGTATGTATGTGTAGGCTACTGTATGTATGCATGTATGTATTTCTATATCACTCACCTGTCTCCTTGACGGCTATCCCCGAACTGTTTTCTAATGAGACAGGCAAACAGAGGGCCAACGCGGGCACCTCCGCTAAAAGGCTCAGCTACACCACCGAGCCATACGTCGATGTTAGCAGGTGTGCCGTAGAGCTGAAGCAGCCTGCGAGCCAGGTTAGGATTCTGCAGAACTTGACCGAGCTCAGCCTCATTTTGAGGTTGAGAGAGCCCACAACTCTTGCGCCAGGCATTATAACCTTGTTTGGTAAACAAAGAAAATTGTTATGGATTTTGATCCATAACAATTGTTATGAATAATGATATATATATTTTTATATATACATTTTGGTGAGCAGTAGCCTATCATACGGCTTTGTGGTGAAAATGGCCGATCTACAAGTTCATGTGTTGCAAAGAAAGCTTGTAATTCTGCTATCCCCCCCCCCCCCCCCCCCCCAACAAAAGATTTGTTTTATATATTTTAAACATTTTGAAATCTTCGCTTAGGCCTATAATGAAATATGGAGACCAGGTTGAAAGTATTGTACCAGGAAGGCCATGGTCACGTCCTCTAGCCATGTCGAGGGCGCCCAGGTCCAAAGCTACTTCCCTGATGAATTGGAAAAGCTGGTCCCTCACAGCATCCACCAACATGTTATCCTGAGTGTTCAGTTTTGCTGGCGATCTAACCATGCCACGGAGCACAGGGTCAATGCCACCTGAGAAAACCAATGTAAACCAAAAAAAAAGTGTACTGTTAACAGTGGTGGGAAAAGTACTCAAATGTTTTACTTAAGTAAAAGTATCAATACTGCATTGTAGAAGTACTCTGTTACAAGTAAAAGCGGAATTCAAAATTGACTTAAAGTAAAAGTACAAAAGTGTTTGAAAATAGCCGATCTACAAGCTTACAACGCGTCACATCGCGACACTTTGTGAGCTTGTAGATCTGCTATTTTCAAACAGCCTAGGTATAAAATAGAGCTAGTGGTTAATGTATGTTTTATAATGTAATAACTTATATCTGAAAAGTAACTAGTAACTAAAGTTTTCATATAATTGTAGTGGAGTAAAAGTATAATATTCGCCTCTGAGATGTAGTGGAGTAGAAGTAAAGTACAGAAAATTGGAAATACTCCAGTAAAGTAAAAAGTACCTAAAAATTGTACTTAAGTACAGTACTTGAGTACATTTACTTAGTTACTTTCCACCACTGATTGTTACAATACCCATTGAAGAAATATTATTTAAAAAAAAACAGTCCAATTGTCTTTGAAAACACAATCATTTTGTGGACGTACCATACCTTCAAAAACAATTCTCCAGGGAGTAAAGAAGGCCTGGAACAACGGGACATTACGGCCATCAGCCTGCCTGTAGTTTTCATCCAGACGGGGCAAGACAGGCTGGAGGGTATTGTGTCCAAAGCGGTATGCCGCTGTAGCAAAAACGTTGGAAATGCTGGGGTCTACATTAGGGTCGTAGCCAGGGTAAGGGCCAAGCGCTTGGATTCCGGCAGGACCAAGAATATGTAGCAGGTAGTCCGGGAACACGAACACCTAGAAGATATGAAATATTGTGGTGTCAGCAGTGGTGTAAAAAGTACTCGAATGTGTTACTCATTCAGTGCCATTGACGCGTGATTTGGGAACGTACGGGACCGGTTGGCAAACCCCGCCCCCGACTGTCTCCACTGGCTGAATCACGCCTGCTTGAAAGGTATACATGGGTGGGCCTTGCTGTATGTTATTCCACGCAGTTAGTGACAGGACACTGTTACTAAAAAAAACACAACATAAAGACAGCTTTTGTGCATTTTTGCAGTAGGAGAGGCGTTCTCACATGCCCTATTTTCCTGTACAGTTTGTTGTATGTAGGCCTACCGTTCAATTTTTTTGTATAAAATTGAACGGGGGGGTCGCGATTACATTTTTCTTTTTCTTTGCGGAAGCACAGTGAAACCCTCTGTGATTAGCAGCCATCAGGGGATCGATCATACTGGAGATAAATATTCTGTGACTACTTGAAAAGGTAAGAAAATTGAAAAATCGCTGGCACAGTACGCAATATTTTTTAATTTAATTGGCACTGAATGAGTTAAGTAAAAGTATCAATACTGCAATGTAGAAGTACTGTTACAAGTACAAGTCAGGAATTAAAAATGTACTTGAGTAAAAGTACACACGTTGTGAGCTTGTAGATCTGCTATTTTCAAATAGCCTATAGGTATAAAATAGGGCTGAAGTGGTTAATGTGTGTTTTCTAACGTAATTATTTATATCTGCAAAGTAACTAGTAACTAAAGTTTTCAAATATGTGTAGTGGAGTAAAAGTACAATATTTGCCTAAAAGTACTGAAAATTGGAAATAAAATTAGGTACAGTACTTGAGTACAAACATGTACTTTGTTACTTTACACCACTGGAGAAATATGAGTTCATATGTTCCCTCATGTCATGTTACCTGTGTGTAGGCACCATTAATCTTGCGAGCCTCTTGGTAGAGCGTCTCACCGTCCCAGTGTGGGTTAATTCTCTTCAGTGCACGGGCTAAGCGGTTGTGTTCACGCATGAATAGTGTGTGAAGAGATGTCAGGTACAAGTTCTCATTCACACGGCGATCACCTGAAAAAAATAGCAAAACAGACAATGACCAAATATCAATCACTTCCTCTTGTCAATATGTCAAACACTATCATTGGATGTTTGCCTTCATTTGATTGGTCAGGTGGGCTTTAACCCATTAAGACTGGGAACGCTCCTGTGTGTTATTTTATATTTCTTTGGCTATTAAAAAAAATTGCAGTGATCTGCCAAATGTGTGCAAGCCTTTACATTTTTAACTCAAATCTTTGCTTCTGGGGGTCCCTGGAACTAAATATTTTGAGATGGGGGGTCCGTGGTCCTTCACATGAAAAAGGTTTGAGAACCACTGATATTATAGCAACATAAGATTGTTTTTGTTTTTTAACTGTTAGGATTTAGAAGACATTTGTAGAATCCCCAGAAGCAAAAATTTGAGTCAAAAATGTTCGCTTTAAAAAACATATATACAAATAGCAGATCTACAAGCTCGTAGTGCGAGCGCTACAAGCTTGTCTATCTGCTATTTTTGAATGGCCAAAGAAATCTTAAAATGACACAGATCTGCATTCCCGGTCTTAATGGATTAAATGAGTGTATCAATAGCATTCTTCATTCTTCATCAGATTCAAATATTTTATTCTCAGCCAGGGGCCGACTGGCCATTTGGCGTACCGGGCAAATGGCCCGGTGGGCCGCCATATTTTCGCTCCCGTTTTAGGATTATTACGGTCATTTCCGGGTCGCGCGGCCCAATTATTAGTTACGTTAATGTTTGGGCTGGGATGCTTTCCAGCGGGGGCCTCAGTGCGGCTGCAGAGTTCATGTAAAGGGCTGGGCTGAAACAGTGAAACGCTCCCCCCACCCCCCTGTTGACAAAACGCTCGCACCCAGGGCTGCATTTTGGTCCCAGTCCGGCCCTGTTCTCAGCCTCAGAGTCAAACAGAGCTCACACTGACCTGAAATGAAACAGGGCACCTCTTTTGCATTTCGGTCACGGGTGATCTCTCTGCGCGTGGCACACGTGTTTGCATCCAGAGGGTCGAAGGGAAGCAGATCGCGCCCACCTTCTCTGAGCGCATTGACACGCATCAGGCCCCTGTCGTTTGTTAAGTCACGGAGGCTAATTGCTTGCTGTTCCTCGGACCCATATATTTGGCCGAGGTCGAGGAAGGCCGTCAGAGCGTTGATCTGCTCTCTCTTGTTTGGTTTAGCACCAAAGTTGAAGGCTGAAGTTCCTGTTCCACAAGCAGGTGCCGATCTGAAGGAAGGCAGGCAACCTTTGGGGGGGCGGGGACAACGAGGGTCATCTTTGGGTAACTGTTTGTTGGAAAGCATAGATTAAGCACTTAGCCCTTTATACGTCGACAAAATTTAGTGAAAATAGTTGATCTATCACTTTAATGACGTGCCCAAAATGGGGACACCAGATTCAGTGCTTGAAGTTTATGCGAAGAAAAAAACAACAACACTGGGAACAGTTTGGGGAAATGTTGAAATTGTTGCAGGCTAATAACATAACATAAACATAAAGATTATAGAGTACATAAGTCCTGACGTCACTCGCTCATCCCCAGGTTCGTAAAGTAATTTCTCTGTGGAGAATAACATTGGATCATCATAGAATCGTCTCATATAAGAATTGTGGTCCAAAAATAAACAAACTGTCTCGGCGATATTGTCAGGGAGGAGGCTCTGTATCGTTTATGATAGTCAGTCGCTTATATTTGATACAGTCTGTTTTTGGCGAAGATTTAACTAATTCGGCGGAAGTAACATTATCGTTTTCTCACCGTCAGTTGATGCTTCATATCCATGAGAGCAAAACCGCCAGGGTCATTTGTTTATTTTTGGAACACAGTTCTTATTTGACGCGATATTAAACACGTCTATGGGATTCAGAGCGGGGGTGGAAAACCGCGAACCAGGTAGACAAACCAAGGATGTGTAAATGACGTCAGACTTCGGTGCTCTATTGCAGTAAGGCTAGAAGAAGGACACCAACCATAATGGGCATGCAGGGCTCTTCTTCCTCGTCTTCCTCACAGCTCTCATCACAGTTAACATCATTGCTGAAGGAACGGATGCTGGGGGACTCGGGTGTGAAGGTAAGATCATGATCAATCCACTGGCCAAAAAAGGGCATCATGAGGCTGTTCTCTCTGTCACTGATCACGTTTGCATCCATTGTGCGTAGAATGTTGTTGGAGACCTCTCTCACCTTAGAGAGGAGCAGAATTGGTCATGTTTGCAAAGTAATCTATTGAAGATGTTATTCTGATATCTCATGCATCATGCAGTACATCCAGTAGACTACTTAAGCAATATTACACGAGAGGGTGTGCTTTACCGTCATTATTGGCACGCCAGTGATGCGGTCAGGAACGAGGCGGAGCCGAGTTCCGCAAGCATCACTGAAGTGCCAATAATGTAGGTAAAGCACACCCTCGAGTGTAATATTGCGATTATACCACAGTTAACAAAACACATCCAAATGTATTCATATTGTGGGGCAATTCATAATAAAACTGTTTTGCTATTATCCGTTTCCCTGTAAAGAGAAGAGTTTATTTGACTGAGACATTAAATAGTCCCTGTAGCAGCGCTCTGAGGCACCGTCTCATCAACACAGCTGATTCCAGTAGGCGGGAGGCATACGATAATCCGACATCCCTTTTCTCCGACTATGTGGCATCCGCGTGCGGTTAGGGTTAGGGTGCGGGTTTGGTATAGGGTTAGTATTGGAAACGTCGGAGGCATGCGCTGTCGGAGGAATGCGCTGTCGGGCTAACGTATTGCACCCCCAGTAGGCTATATGCTCCGTCGTACGACCATGTCACGTGGCCAAAATAACTGATCTACAAGCTGACAACGCGTTGCGATGGCGACGCGTTGTGTACTTGTAGATCGGCTATTTTCGCCACATCAACCGTAAGTCCACCAAATAAGTCAAATAAGTCAAAATTAACAACATAGTCCATTTTGCAGAGCTGTTTGTTCTCCGGTGGCGGCGGTGGGTCAGGCTACAGTCAGTTTGTTTTTCTACCGTGGGACAGCGTGACGTCACAGCACAGCTGTGCCATATATGGTCTAATCAGGTGCGGACTGCAGTGCGGAGTGATTTATTAATGTGATTAGGCCCGTGCTATCATGCTGGTTTGAAGCACGGCTAGATAGCTATTTCAACCAATCAGATTGCTTGGTCGGAACTACCTGTTGTATAAACTACAGTATATCATACCAGTGGGAGCATCACATTGTTGATCTTGTTTCTGGAGCCTTTTGTTAGGAAGATGCCATCATCGTATTCAGCAGGAAGCCAGCGGGCGAATGGGGTGTTGGAGGCCCCAAGACGAGGGTTCCTCCTAAAAAAAAACATGAGAGTCATGCATTTGACAGATTCAATTGAGAAACCCAAAGGAAACATACAATTCCAGCCACATTTCTAACACATTTAGCTGTTATATTAGAAACACTGTTCTGGAACATTTGCTTTTCTTAAAGATAAGTTTCTAAAATTAAATTGACTATAGACCTTCCCCTTCGGGGGATATGAGCACCCAAATATGTGCAATGTGGGTAGCGCGCTGTGTACAGACGGTAGATCAGGGATGGAAAGTGACTTAGTACCGGCAACACTTGCAACACACACGCGCATCCCGTCACGGAGCCACAGGCTCATAAACAGTTCCAACAGCTGGAGCCGTCCCTCGTTGCGAACACACACACACACACACACACACACACAAACAAACATACAAACACACAAACAAACAATCGCGGACGGACGGACCCGCGTGCGTCCTGTCGCCGCGTCCTGGCGCACACATACACACAACCGTAATAATAAATAAAGTACCGGTAATAAACAGACTTTTATGGCTGGGGCCTAAGGCCAAAGTGACCAAAACCATTTTTTTGCCCATGTATGGAGAAAACAGGTACAAAACATGCCCATGTATGGACGAAAGGGGGACAGACTTTTATGGCTGGGGCCTAAGGACAAAGTGACCATGCCCATGTATGGAGAAAACAGGTACAAAGCCTCATGTAAGCCAGACCCCCTGGGTCCGGCAACAAACATAATAAGGTGCTAATTAGGCTCAGCTGTGTAATGTAACAAATGCACGATGGCAGCTCTTACAAGTTGTTGCAGACGTTTGTGGCCGTGCGGAATCTGTTCACGTTTTGGATGGTGCGGCATTGTGGGTCACGCACTCGAGCGCGACATCCCGTTATGTCAGCGAGGATCGTCAGCTGCTCAGGAGTAAGAAGATCTGAAAAGAAAGTATTAAAATGTTTATGAGTTTCTACATAATGTAGCCTATATAAGCCTGATTTATACTTTGTCTAATGGAGTTGTGCACCAAAAATGGTGATCTACAAGCTCACAACGCCTCACAATGCTACATATTGTGAGCTGGCAGATTCTGCTAGATTGCGCTTTTCGGGACACAGGTATAGATTGTGTGTGGAATGCAGTGGTGTAAAGTAACTGAGTACATTTACTCAAGTACAGATTTGAGGTACTTTTACTTTACTGGAGTATTTCCAATTGTCTTTACTTTTACTTCTACTCCACTACATCTCAGGGGCAAATACTTTTAATCCACTACAATTATTTGAAAACGTTAGTTACTGGTTACTTTGCAGATATAAATTATTACATTATAAAACATACATTAACCACTTTAGCCCTATTTTATACCAAGGCTATTTGAAAATGGCCGATCTACACGACGCGTTGTCAGCTTGTAGATCTGCTATTTTGAAACATTTTAGTACTTTTACTTTTGGTACTTTAAGTACATTTGGATACCAATACTTTTGTACTTTCACTCGCGTACATTTTGAATTCTGGTCTTTTACTTGTAACAGAGTACTTTGCAGTATTGATACTTTTACTTAAGTAAAACATTTGAGTACTCTTTCCACCACTGGTGGAATGTGCATTTGTGTTGAGGTCTCAGCTGACCTGTTGCATTCAAAGAGCGTTTGTGCACGCGGTGCACCTTGTCGCGCAACAGCCTGATGGTTTGGGCCATGTAGTCTGCAGAGCGCACTGCTTGGCGGGTATCTCCGCGTGGTTGCTTCATGAGCCGAAGGATATCAGAGGGGCTGACGTGATCCCTACGCACCCTGCGCAGGCTCCTTGAAAGAAAATAGGTAGTAATGATAAATGAAAGAATCATGTCTATAGGGCATAGCAGTGGAGGCCATTTTCTGGTTCCACTTCAAAATAGTCAATGCATTTTTCCCATTGACATTTCCAAAAATATTTAGATCAATTATTTTAAGCTTAGAATCAAGCCATCCAGGGTCCTGGTGAATCATGACCATAAAACGTTTGATTATTTTTGAAAACGGCAAAACAAAGGGTATTTATTAAATATAGTATATCATATAATTGAATATAAAATAAAATAAAAAAATCACAGAAAAAAATGTGTTATGGTCATGATTCACCAGGACCCTGGATGGCTTGATTCTAGGCTTAAATTAATTGATATAAATATTTTTGGAAATGTCAATGGGAAAAATGCATTGACTATTTTGAAGTGGAACCAGAAAATGGCCACCACTGCTATGCCCTATACAGAGATCGAAATATCCTCCTGTCCTCCATTTTTGTTTTCATTTGTTATCCAAGTGTAGTAGATTGGCTAAGAGCCTCTGCCTAAAGACCAAAAGCCTAATCTCCCCAAGCCGAGGGTGATTCCCTTTTAGGCCAGACTAGTGCATAAGATCATTAGCTTTAGTGTCCCTTCCTGCGTGGGCTCAAATCCTGGGTGTTATCCGTCTTAATGAAATTAACTCATCAAAGGCACCACTCACTTCACATTGGGTGTGATTATTACTGTTCCTGTTGAAGCAGAATAAATGCTTTGTATGCATTATTCCGTTGTTTAGTGAACTGTATTGTATGTAGTAGGTAAATTCATTAACTCACTCTTCTCTGGAGTACTTGTAAGCTTCATCCACAATTTTCTTTGCCCTCTCAAACGCATCTTGAAAGTATGGGCTGCCCAAATGTTCCCCTGTAAACCATCAGAAAGAGAATTACAGTAGCATGTCCTTCCATACCATGGAAATTGCCAGGGTTTGTGATATCCATGCAAGCAATGACCAACCTATGCTGAGCAGCTATACAATGAATATAATATAACTTAATGAAATTATGCAGGAGTTTTTCATTTTGTAACATAGTATACCTGATGGAGTAGAGTGGCTGTGCATGAAGCACATGCCCAGTGTCAAAAAGATGAAGAGACAGGGCTTCATCTCTGAAATGTATGATGAGAGAAGAAATATCAGTCTATTTCATATAGAGAGCAAATATAGCCTACAATAGGTCATTTTAAAATCGAAAGAAACATATAATAATGACCCCGGGCCCTTACCTGTGGCTTTGATGGTCCTCCGAGAACTCCAACATACAGTATGAAGTTGTTTTAGCATTTAGATGACTAGCCCTACCACTACCACTGGCCCTATACTTATAGTCAGAAACAGGCCTGGCCCCGCCTGTGTTGTAGCTCAATAGTAGTTCCTTCAGCCTTCTCCTCATTATTAAGTGTTTGTTTGACTCTGACTCCACTGATGACTGTGACTCATCGTGGATTGGGGATGAGGGCTGATGCAAGGAAGAGGTGGAAGGGCCACACAGGTAGTTGGTGTGGAGAGGTAATTTCCCTCCTGAGCCCGCGGGGGCCTCCCCTCGGAGCAGGAGGAGGAGGACGGGGTGTGTGTGTGTGGGGGGAGGAAGCTTTGTGAGCTTGTAGATCTGCTATTTTCAAACGTTTTTCTTTTTTTTAAACTTGTGCAATGGGACATTCAGCATAATGAGTACTTTTACTTTTGGTACTTTAAGTACAATTTTATGCCAATATGTTTGTACTGTTACTCAAGTCAATTTTGAATTCCGGACTTTTACTTGTAATGGAGTATTTCTACATTGCAGTGTTGATACTTTTACTTAAGTACAACATTTTAGTACTTTTTCCACCACTGGGGCTGTGTCTCGGTTCTCTGTTACCATGCACCCATGCTCCTACCTCCTCTACCTCCGGAGGGGACCCATCCCAGCAGAGGAGGACCTGGCTGTTTACATCCGACCGCAAGGCCCGTAGGCAGTGGTGGAAAAAGTTCTCAAATGTTTTACTTAAGTAAAAGTATCAATACTGCAATGTAGAAGTACGATCCATTACAAGTAAAAGTCTGGAATTCAAAATGCACCTGAGTAAAAGTACAAAAGTATTGATATCAACATGTACTTAAAGTACCAAAAGTAAAAGTACTAAAATGTTTGAAAATAGCAGATCTACAAGCTCACAACGCGTCGCGTAAAACCCTACTCACTTTCAAAACTGCCCTACAAAAACACCTTCAGGAGGCTGCAAATCCAAACGGGCCCCTGTCAAAGTCTTAACCTACCCCCCCCCCCCCCCCCTCCTCGAACTGTCTATTGTACGTATTCCTTGTTTTTCATACCAGTAACCTGTAAGCTGATTGACAATCAAAAATAATAAACAAGTAGTTAAACATAATAATCAAGTTAAACTAATAATATAATCAAATAATAATAATCAAACATAAACATGACAAACAACAAATTCCTTGTGTGTGTGTGTGTGTGTGTGTGTGTGTGTGTGTGTGTGTGTGTGTGTGTGTGTGTGTGTGTGTGTGTGTGTGTGTGTGCACGTGTCTGCACATGTGTGTGTCAGTGTGTGTGGTTGTGTATGCAGAAAGCTACGTTATAATGGTAGAAGCAAGTGGAGAGGCTTGATTCATCAGGCTGGCCCTCAGTTTATGTTTAAAGTTACTGAGTGAAGATGAGGAGTTGGCAATAAGTATGTGTGTATTCCAGAGTAAAGTTCCAGAGTGTACTTCCATGTACTGTTTCCATGTCTTTTCTAAATAAAGTATTCAATCAATCAATCAATCAATCATGCTCTTCAGACCGGAAGGGTATTCGACCAATTGTGATGCAGTGTTGGTGATGATGTATTTGTGAATCTCCCATTTCTGCTAAGCAGCTAGCTAGCCTGGGCTTAGACTAATTTGGATTCCAGAAGGAGTTATTTATGAGACGGAAAAAGCTAAATGGGAGTTAGGGGGAATCGGCTTTGATTTGATTTGATTTTATTAGACAGGAAAAAACACATGTTACATCATGTTCATGGTAGAAACGTCAAGGATACAGACACATAAAAGTCTTGCGACTTATTTTCATTGTGGTCCTTGGTCTGAGACAAACAACATTGCAACAAAATACATACAGGTAGACAGTACAGTAATAATCCTCAATAAGCGATCATTTAATAACACTATTGATTAATAATCAATCCCTATTTGGTGCATGTCATTAGGCAAATACTAAGATCTGTGAGCTTGCAGACAGGCTATTTTCACTATTCTTGCACTAAGAAAATAATCAATTGTTGCAGCACTAATCACTTCTAACCTTGTTGTCATGTTTCTTCTGTGTGGTGAATGAAATATAATAATAATAATGCACAACAATAATCAAACAAAATGTGCACCGTACAGGCCCACCCTGACATTACCAAGGAGAAGGGATTACCGGAGGGAGAGGATCGAGTCCTACGTTGAGGGAGGGAGGAAGCTCAACGACTGGCACGCGTGGGTCGCTCTGGAGACATACATGCAGGTGAGATATGCATACATACATACATACATACATACATACATACATACATACATACATACATACATACATACATACATACATACATACATACACACACACACACATACATACATACATGCATGCATGCATACATTGATTGATGATTGAATATTTTATTAGACAGAAATGTAAAAACAGCACGAGTACAGTCAACACTTTGTCTAAAAGGATAACACCAAAAACGTCCTTGCGGTCTTGTTTCCATTGGGTTCCTCGGTATTCACTTCATTAATATATAAATTAGCACCAAACATTCAATATCATCACAATATAAAAAACAATATATGTACAGAGTAGAGGGAAAAGGGGGGGTGAGGGAATGGGGGTAAAGAAAAGAGGGGGGGGGGTCGTCTGTCTAAGGGAGAAGTGATAACTACCTCCCCCTTTGGCCTCCTGAAAGATGCATTTTCGTGGTTGTTTTAAAGGAATCCCGCAAACTACATTTTTAAAGGGATGGGGTCAGGGCATTCCCCACCTGGGTGGCAGTGCTGTAGAAGGAGAATTTACCCATGTTTGTTTTATGGGTGGGTGGTACCAGATCGTTTTTTACGCTCCCTCTAGTATTCTGGCTGTGGATGTCACTGACTCCATCCATCCATCCATCCAAATATGCATGTATTTGTACACACACACACACCCACCCACCCACACACACACACACACATACACACATTGTAGCGTCCCCATATCTGGCCTACCTCGCTCCCCTGCGTGAACTAGCTCTCATTGGCGCCAGGGGGTTGTTGAGCCGTGGGTCGTGGGTTCGATCCCGGCTTTTGGGCACTGAACTGTTTGTTACGATACATGCATGCATGTATACATCACATCCCCTCCTCCTCTGTAGCTCCAGGAGCAGTTTGGCTGGGCTTCCTTTAAGAAGTTGTTTGCTCGGTACGAAAGGTTGAAAGGTTTGAAAGGTTTGAGGTTCTAAAGGTTTGAAAGGTTTGAAATATTTGAAAGGTTTAAGGTTCAAAAGGTTTGAAAGGCACTCAGAGTTACACACCTATAAGGGTCCATTTGGTTCCATTTGTACACTAAGGGTTACAGACCTAAAGTGAGTGATATCATCTGTACAGGCAGTGACACAAACATCTTTTTTTATTTTTATTATTTTATTAACGTGGTTCTTTAATGAACATGTTTTTTAATCAACTCAGTCCTTAGAGGATGTTTAAACAGCACAAGGTTGAAACAATAACAATAACACTTAATTAAACAACACACGCTTCAATGACTCACTTAATCACACAGACACTCTGATTTTAATTGTTTATTTGGGGAGATTGTCAGAAGTGTAAAATACCTTTATTAAACAGACGCTTAATCCCACAAAGTATATACTCAAAGTATTCAAAAGGCTTTTTTTTTAAAATAGCAGTGCATTGCTGTATTGAAATGCAGAACACCCCCTCCCCCGCCACAAAAATAGTGAAAATAGCAGATCTACAAGCTCACTATATGTCGCACCGTGGGCATGTTGTGAGATTGTACAGTAGATCTGCTATTTTCACTATATTTCAAATAGTGCAATATTTATTTTAAAGATATTTTGGGGGCTTGTCTGCCTTTATTTGTACAGTGGAGAGTAACAGTGAGGGCAAACTTGGTGTCTATCATGTTTGTTGACCATTAGACACATGTTGGTAATCTTATCTTTACGATCGGGTGTGTCTGTAACCCATATTCTCACATTTCCAAGTCGGCAGCTATCTATAAATCCAATCCAATCTAATACGCTTTATTTATATAGCGCATTTTACAACTTAAGGTTTCCAAAGTGATGTACAGAAATAAAAAAACAGATACACTGGGTAAGCTAAAACACAAAAAAACAACAGCAAAAACATACAGCAAAATAAGAAACAATATAAACAACAAAAGGAGAGACACATCACTGAAAATACAAGACGCAAAAGCGCCAGCAGACAGTGAAACAAAAACAGACCATAGCAACTTTCAAACGCTATCGAAAGCCAAGGTGTAAAGGTGGGACTTAAAGGTAGGGTAAGTGATTTACTTTGGTTAAAATAAGTGTTAAATAGCTCTATATTCTGATAGTACTCATTGCTATGGAGTGTATATTCTGTTTACTAAAGAGCTGGAGAGACCCCTGTGACCGAACAAACGCTTTGTAGCAATGATTACTATCAGAATATAGTACTTTACTTTAACAAAACAAAACAAGAAATACCAAAAAATATCACTTACCCTACCTTTAAGGCGAGATTTAAAAGTCTCGATAAATCATCAACAGGGAATTAAAGCTAATATAAACTGCAGGCTTTCAATTCCTGGAACGTTTAGCATGCTATAATGGAAGCCATTGTTCTCACATTCATACAAAATTAAAAAATATAACAATTGAAATCTTGTTTGAAATGACCAAACCATAGAGTTAAAAATAATAGAGAGGGCACCGGATATCCCCTCCCATCCACTTGCATTGAATTTCTCACCCAGCGCATGGGCCGAAATCACCCCTTCTTCCAGGTTGGGAAATGTGATTGGCGAGGCCTATTTGGGGCTTCTGCGACGTTTTGCGTCACCTCGGTGCGCAACCCCGTGCGCAAGCTCGTGAGTCGCGCCCATTGGTCAAAACTTTCGTCGAAAATTTGTCGTTTTCGCTCGTTCATGTACAGTGGCCCCAGCTGCAGTACCTATGAATGGCCAGCATGTCCAATGCGCTTCAATGCAACCACTGGGTTCTGGGGGCTTGGACCAAACCTGCCTACCGATGATGTCACTGCAGGCAGGTTTCTGAACTGTCCACAGCCCTCCTCTGAGATACAGAGTGAGTAGACAGAAATGGTAACATATTATAACGAGCTTTAGTGAGGCGCAGTTACATGAAGATTTTTCCTTCTTTTTTTTCCAACACTTTTTCAAGATTTTTTGTTTTTTAACCCATCGTAGAGGGGTGAGGGACATGGTGAGAGGCATGGTGATAGGGGCCACCTACAGATGTGCCACTTCAAAACTTCACACGTTACTGTTCTTTCCCTGAAAGTGGCCTGAAAAGGCATGTTTTCCTCCCTGTTCTGCCCTTAAAATTGCACTGTTTTGACCCTGAAAAGAAGTTGTCACTAAACCCCCCCGTTTTTCCCTTCAACAGACACCCATATGCATGAGAACAAAAGAATGTGTGTTGAGAAGGTGTCAGACTCATTATGAGGCGAAAGGTGATTTGAAGAGTTGCTCAAATTAATTAGCATCATAAAAGCAGTGATCATCAAAATAATTCATCATTTTAAATGCCCTTCTTTGTCCCTCTTATTGCCCTGGGAATCCCCTTAAAATGTACTGTCTTGGCGATGGCAGGACATGTGAAGTTTTGAAGTGGCACATCTGTATTCCCTCTCGTTGGCTCCAACCGCTGCAAATCTAAGGTCTAAATTGTGTATTTTAATAGCTTTTTATTTTATTTATTTTTTTAGATCTGACGTTCATAGTGACAGAACAATGTAAAAAAAAAAACAGAAGTCTCGCTAGACGAGATTGAAATCTCGAGATAGAAAAGAAAAGGCTCCTTTAATACTGCAATGTGGAAGTACTTTGTTACAAACAAAAGTCCTGAATTCAAAATGTACTGAATTCAAAATGTACATGAGTAAAATTACGAGTACATAAAATGACTTATGCATATACTTAAGTACAATACTCCAGTAAATGTACTCCTAGTTACAGTACTGTCCACCACATGACGTAATGCCATATGAGGGTGGCACAGAGGATAGCTCTGTGGACACGTGCATATCACAGCATAAAACCCCACCGCTGGACAAAGCGTTTAGGAGAGGGGAGGACGGGGTCAGGGACATGAAGACGCTTCCAAACACACACCTGTTCCTGACATGCATGTTGTTATGTTCATTCTCTGATGTGCAAGGTATTCATGTTCAGCATTTCTCATTTGGTTTTTTATTTAATTTAAATGTAACACATTTTTAAAGAGGGCATGTTAGTTGATTTTGTATTATTATTTTGTCCAAGTCTTTTAATAGCCTACTATTATTGTGAGATTGTGAGATATCGGCTATTTTCACTATTTGAAATGGAGCGTAAGTGGTTAATTCATTACATATCTCGAGTTTGATAATTTTTCATTTGTAGTCATTGTACATGTGGGGTATTCTGGGGCGACCGTGCTGGGAAAACATGCTGGGAAAACATAGCCGACATATAAACTCACTACCTGTTTTAAACATATAAACTCACTACAAAAATGACATTGAAACGAAACTGAACTCGATAAATACAGTCATAATGGAAACCCAAATGAAAAATGTCAGAGCTATGATTCTTCTGTGTTTTGTCCTTCTTAGCTTGGTCTTCCTGTGACATACAGGCCCAGTTTGGAGTCAACAGATTTCACAAGGTATGTTATGTATGTGTGTTTTAGGTATATGCATGAAATGTCTTGACTAATCTTTGACGTGTTTTTTTTCTGTTTTTCTCTTTGCTCTGTCCCTGTCTGTCCCCCCGTCTGTCCTTTTCTGAAAACAACTGGCTCTCTGTGTGTCAAATAATTGATTTCAAAATACTACTGTTTACAGTCTATAAAGATTTAAGTGGTTTAGGGCCAAAATACATTTCTGATCTTGTACCATATCATGAACCATCCAGATCTCTCAGGTGGTCTGGGAAAGGATCTGCTTTCTGTTCCTGCAACCAAAAATAAACGTGGGGAAGCAGCATTTTACTTTTTATGTTCCACATATCTGGAACAAACTACCAGAGAACTGCAACCTTTGTCTTTGATAGAGCTACTTTTCCTTTTTCTCTTTTCTTTTCTCTTCTGCACTTTAACTATCTGTACATTTTTACTTATTTTGTCTTAATGCGTCCTAATGTCATGTTATAATTGTGTCTCCTTTGCTTGATGTTCTGTGTAAAGCCCATTGAATTGCCTTCTTGTTGAAGTGTGCTTTACAAAATACAACTGCCTTGCCTTGCATTATCATCAATATATAGGTGATATAATTATAACCTTGTTGATTGTCATGTGAAGGCAGGTGACTTGGTCCTGGGCGGTTTGTTTCCCATCCATATGGTTCCATTCTATCCTGAACTGAGCTTCACCTCCAAGCCAGAGGAACCAATCTGCTACGGGTGAGCTATCAGCCAGCACAACTTGACCCATTCAATCCGGGAACACATCTCTGTCATTTTAGATTTCTTCGGCTGTTCAAAAATAGCAGATATACAAGCTCACAGCGCAGCACCGAGTACCACACTGTGAGCTTGTAGATCTGCTACTTTTTTTGGCGAAATCACAAATTGGGAAAATGTGTGCAAATCTTAGAATATATTTTTTCTTAAAGCGAACATTTGTAGCTGAAATATTTGCTTCTGGGAGTCCCTGGAACAACATATTTTGAGATGGGGGTCCACGGCCAAATACATATAACTTTGGGTGGTACATATAAGTTTGAGAATCACTGATAGAGCAACAAGATAGACACTTGTAGAATCCCCAGAAGCAAAGATTTAAGTTAAAAATGTTATATCAAATGAAATATATATTGAATATATGTGACAAAGATAAATATATATATATATATATATATATATATATATATATATATATATATATATATATATATATATATATATATATATATATATATATATATATATATATATTGAAAATGTTTTGAAAATGTGTGCAAATCTTTCAATATATATATATATATATATATATATATATATATATATATATATATATATATATATATATATATATATATATATATATATATATATATATATATATATATATTGAAAGATTTGCACACATTTTCAAAACATTTTCAAAAGAAATAGCAGAGCTACGAGCTTGTATATGTGCTATTTTTGAATAGCCAAAGGTTTTTTGGTTAAAATCTTGCTTCTGTATTGTGATAGTCATCATTGCTATAGAGCAGGGGTCAGTGTGCCATATCAATCATATTAAGTGTAATTATGACATCAAATCAAAATGAAATATGTCCAACAGATTTTCATTGTCCATATACATAACAACCTTTTATTTTGAGTCTTCTTCTTTAACACAATAAAATGACCTGCACACCATCTACACTTGCACGATAAGGACAACTTTATTTAGGCCTAAATTGTGCAAGTGTAGACAGAGTCCAGGTCATTTTAATGTGTTCTAGACATCTGATCCCTGCCTACGCAGCCGTCTCTGAGCTGATCAGGTGTGCATAAGACCTTTCTTTTCCCTCTTTTTTCCTCTTTTTCTTTAGAACTATTTTCTTTCAGGATGTGATGATCATTACACTCAGAGCAATAACCCACTTATCTCCCAGACTCCCTCCCCAGTCAGAGTTAGGCGTTTGAACAAATGTTGAAAATAAATACAAATGTTACATTGCAGGATTCCAATTCAAAAATACCAAAAAAAAATTCAAGATTCCAATTCCAATAGCAAATATAGCAGATCTACAAGCACAAAACACGTCGG
The DNA here is from genome assembly GCF_963454915.1 of Gymnoscopelus microlampas. Classification (NCBI taxonomy): domain Eukaryota; kingdom Metazoa; phylum Chordata; class Actinopteri; order Myctophiformes; family Myctophidae; genus Gymnoscopelus; species Gymnoscopelus microlampas. The sequence goes on along the minus strand of NC_139945.1, from coordinate 4,848,148 downwards.
GTGCGACACGTTTTGAGCTTGTAGATCGGCTATTTTTGCAACTTTTGTGTGACAAACTAGAATGACGAAGTACGGCATTAATTTACAAAAAAATAGTTAAAATATGGAGATAAGAGGTTTCTGCCCGACAGCAACAGTATGCAATGTGGCCCCCTGGACTGATGATAGAGAGGGCCACTATATTTCCACACTCAAAGTTGCCCACCCCTGCTATAGAGTGTTTGTGCTGTAACAGTGTTAAATAGCTCTATATTGTGATAGTAATCATTGCTATAGAGTGTTTGTGCAGTAACAGTGTTAAATAGCTCTATAGTGTGATAGTAATCATTGCTATAGAGTGTTTGTTCAGTAACATTGTTAAATAGCTCTATATTGTGATAGTAATCATTGCTATAGAGTGTTTGTTCAGTAACAGTGTTAAATAGCTCTATATTGTGACAGTAATCATTGCTATAGAGTGTTTGTGCAGTAACAGTGTTAAATAGCTCTATAGTGTGATAGTAATCATTGCTATAGAGTGTTTGTTCAGTAACAGTGTTAAATAGCTCTATATTGTGATAGTAATCATTGCTATAGAGTGTTTGTTCAGTAACAGTGTTAAATAGCTCTATATTGTGATAATAATCATTGCTATAGAGTGTTTGTTCAGTAACAGTGTTAAATAGCTCTATATTGTGATAGTAATCATTGCTAGAGTGTTTGTTCAGTAACGGCGTTAAATAGCTCTATATTGTGATAGTAATCATTACTAGTGTTTGTTCAGTAACAGGGTTAAATAGCTCTATATTTTGATAGTAATCATTGCTATAGAGTGTTTGTTCAGTAACAGTGTTAAATAGCTCTATAGTGTGATAGTAATCATTGCTATAGAGCGTTTGTTCAGTAACATTGTTAAATAGTTCTATGTTGTGATAGTAATCATTGCTATAGAGTGTTTGTTCAGTAACAGTGTTAAATAGCTCTATATTGTAATCATTGCCGTAGAGTGTTTGTGCAGTAACAGTGTTAAATAGCTCTATATTGTGATAGTAATCATTACTAGTGTTTGTTCAGTAACAGGGTCAAATAGCTCTATATTGTATGGTATGGCCTTGTATTAATTATTGTATAAAGTAGATTTTCTCCTGATTTGTCAATCTGAAAAAATAATCTTTTAGTGTTAGAATGTTGGGAAGATTGTGTGGCTTGTAGACCACCTACGTCACACAGATACAGGAAGTAAACCGGAGATGGCGTAGCAGTAGTGGCTCAGAGCCTCTGCCTGATGACCTAATATCCGCCCTAATATCTCCTCTGGCCAACGGGCAATTCCCATTTAGGCTAGTGGATAAGATGTTGGCTTTCCACATGGACGACATGGTTCGAATCCCGGGCGTTACACTGGCATGTCTTTCTTTTTTGGGCGGTGCAACCACCCCTATATGTGAGGTTTGGACCCCCACCCATTGCACCCCCCCAACCCTGCGCTGTGATTGGCCACCATTGTACCCCCCTAACCCTGCACCGTGATTGGCCACCATTGTACACTGGTTGACTCTATTCAGGACTGATTGGCTAGTGAAACACATGACACATGTCAAGTCCTATAAATAGGTATGTGCACTTAAAGGTAGGGTAAGTGATATTTTTTGTTTAAAATAAAAAGTATTTTGTTAAAAGGTTTAAATACTATATTCTGATAGTAATCATTGCTATGGAGTGTTTTTTCAGTAACAGATGTCTCCCCGTCTCTCCAGCTCTTTAATAAACAGAAAATATATTTTTCAGTAGGTGTCAAAATCTCAGCCAATCAGGAGAAAGTACCCATTTTTAAGCTTAATTTGTATAGTGTTCCAGTTCCAATTTTGCCTGCTCATTTCTTATTGTCATCACTTCCAATTTCACTTGTTTAATCTATATCCTGGTTGAGTTCTCTGTCCTGGTTGGATGAAGTTGGAAATGAAACTGAAACTGAAACGAAAATGCATTTTCTGTTTAATAAAGAGCTGGAGAGACAAGGAGACTCCTAATACTGAACAAACACTCTATAGCAATGAGTACTATCAGAATATAGAGCTATTTAACACTTATTTTAACCAAAGCAAATCACTTACCCTACCTTTAAAAAAAACACATTTATGTTTTTTTTTAAGTGAATCACCCACTGTGATGACCACTGTGACCACACCGCCCACTTCACACTGGGTGTGATTTTTGGGGCGGTGTAACCGCCCCCTATAAGTGAGGTTTGGACACTGACCAATCCTGCACCATGATTGGCCAATAGTCTACAACGCAGTCTACAACGCTAACCCTTCCACAGTCAATGCAAATCTATACTTTTGCAAAGTCAGCCAATCACATTACAGCTAGTGTCATCACCACTAGCTGTAATGTGATTGGCTGACTTTGCAAATTCAGGACTGTGATTGGCTAGCGAAACACATGACACATGTGCAGCCCTATGAATAGCAGTATGGACTTAAAAAAAGTCACCTTTTTTTAAGTGAGTCATGTTGTGATGACCACACACCGCCCACTTCACACTGGGTGTGATTTTTTATTTTTGTCTTGGGTATAGTTTTGACGTCCTAAGTTTCAGACAGTCGCAGGTCACAGTGTATGTAATGAGTAATTCGTAATATTAATTAGTAATTATGTGTAGATTTGACGTCCTAGGTTTCAGACGGTCGCAGGTCATGGCGTTCGCCGTGGACGAGATCAACAGAGACCCCGCCCTCCTGCCGAACGTGACGCTGGGGTACCGCCTCTACGACACCTGCTGCATTGTTCTGGGCGTGGGCTACAGAGCCGCCGTCTCATTGGTCAGCGGCAGGGAGGAGCGCGTCCGATTGGACGAAAACTGTGACGGCTCTCCTCCGGTGGTGGGAGTTGTGGGCCCGGAGTCGTCGACGCAGTCCATCGCCCTGTCAAATATACTTGGTCTGTACCAAGTACCTCTGGTAAGTAATCGGTACTTATATATGTATACTTTATACATACATGTCAAGTATACTAGGTCTGTACCAAGTATTTATACTTATTAAAGGGCAAGACCACTTTGGTAGAGGTTTGGGTTGTGTAGTTACCTTGCCATGATGTAACTCCAAAGGTGGACAAGAAATCAAAAATAATTGCTCCATTGATTAGAAATTGATCATTCAAAATATGCTCCTCATTGACTTACATTGTAAGGATGAGGATAATTCCTTTTAACAGGTCGTTCATGAAAGTCCTTGCGGTCTTGTTTCCAATGAGAACCTGTGAGCAATTAGGGGTTAAGATAAGAGTCTTGCTCAGGGACAAATTTCATTTCATCGACACATATGTTGACCTGGCCTGGAATCGAACCTGGGGCAACCAGGGCCTCTGGCTCCCTAGGCAGGCTCACTAACCACTCAGCTATGGCCGCCCCCCAGTCAGCAGTAAAACAGTAACGGTAACGGTAAAACAGCTCTCAAAGGCACTCTTTTAGCACATAAATGAACACAAACAAAGTTGATTCAGACAATATAGAACATCACCAAACCCAGTACCGTTTTTTTTTTTAAATGAAAATGTTAACTTCCTGTTGATTTTGCTATTTTATTAAGAAGAAACCCTGGACTGGATTCACGGATCCGGATCCGGATCTTCAAATAGTAAAATCAGCAGGAAGTTAATATTTTTATTTAAAAAAAAAACTACTGGGTTTGGTGATGTTCTATATTGTCTGAAGCTTTGTTCGTGTTAGAACTATTTAAATAAACACTGTTCGTGTTTGTTTACGTGCTTAAAGAGTGACTTTGAGAGCTGTCTTACCGTACAATGTAAGTCAATGAGGAGCAAATTTTGTGTCAGCCTGTACTATTCTCTGAAATGGAAAAATAATGGATCCAATGTATTATTTAGTCACAAGCTCTTGTTAACACTTTTCATTGGTTCATATTTATAATACAAAAAAACCTACACACAGACTTAAAGGACGACTTCACCACTTTTCAACATATCTTCATATAATAGGTCCTCACTAATGCTCATGATAAAATGGTACAATTTTTTTCTAATCAGTCTGTGTCTCAGAGGAGGGCTGTAGACAGTTCAGAAATCCGTCTACCAGTGACATCATCGATGGGGAATCCAAGCTAATAGAAACTGCAGGCTTTGTATTCCTGGAAAGTTGAAATGCAATAATAGATCCCATTGTTCTCGCCTTAATAAAAATCTGAATTAAAAAATTGTAATCTTTTTGGGAAAAAAAAGTCCTGCCTAACGATGATGTCACTGGTAGACGGGTTTCTGGACTGTCCACAGCCCTCCTATGAGACACAGACCAAGTAGAAAAAAATGGTATCATTTTATCATGAGCATTAGTGAGGACCTATTATATGAAGATATGTTGAAAAGTGGTGAAGTCATCCTTTAACCACTTTTATATACTTTCAATTATTTTCTTATTTTAATTTTTCATGTTTAATAGTGAAGCCACAAGCTTGTCGATTGGCATGTTTTTTTAATGGCACATATTTTGTTTTGCATATTTCGTTGGTCAGATATTTTAATAATTGAACATATTACGTACATACTGTATCGTCAATGTTGGGTGGAAATCTTGTACGTCCAAAACTGTTCCTTTTTGATTATTATTTAAAAAAAAGGTTTTATAATAGCGAAAATAGCCGATCTATAAGGTCACAACGTGAGCTTGTAGATCTGCTATTTTCACTACTTGTGTGCGACACTCTTGTATAATCAAGTAGAGCATTCATTTACAAAAAAACATAAAAAATATTTAGATATGAGGTTTCTGCCTGACAGTGACGATATATTTTGTATTTTGCAGGTCAGTAATTTTAATAAATGGAAGTATTACATCGTATTTTGTACATTTTGATGGTCAGTCAGTTAATAAATGAATATATTACATACATTTAGATGGTCAGTTATTTTAATAAATGAATATAATATTTTGTACATTTGTCAGGTCAGTTATTTTGCCACCTGTTCGTGTCTGACTGATCGTCAGCAGTTCCCTTCCTTCTTCAGAACCATCCCGAATGACGCCTTCCAGGTATAATGCACACAAACTTGTCCATGTTGTAGCACTGTGTTAACTTCCAGGTACTAATGAACAGATTGAACACTAACTAGTCCATGTTGCTGTATTGCATGCCTGCCCCCTGAAAGGTGTTAATTCTAATAGTCAGTGGAAGAACAAAGAAGATCTCCTTTATTTTTATCTGTGGTAAAAAGAAAATACATAAACATGTGCTAGTTAAACATAGTAGATGTTCCGCACAATTGACGAACATGACCCACTAGTGGGTGTAATGGGTATTGCATTATGGCCTCTCATTACAGGAGCTGATGGTCTCTGTTTGCACGGTGCCCGAACAGAATGATTAGACCTTTTTCTTCCTTATCCATTGTTAAATGTAGGAGATCTGATCTGACTGTGTGTACTGAAGTCCTGACGCAGCTACCTCTGCATGGGTCACGGAAGTATATATTTTTTCTATTGAAAATACCGTAGGGAAATCTTCCAAAAATCTTCCAAAAATAAACTGACAGCCCAACAGTGATTCTGTCAGGTATGTAAGTCATTTACAATATCGAGTTACATTTTGATAGCGTCTGTGTTTGTAGAAACATATTTTATGTTATGTTTAAAAAGGGGAGGGGAGGCGGGGACATAGATTGGTGAAGCAATAGGAAGCGGCGCTGGTACAGAGTGCAAGGCTTTGGATCCGCCCTTCAAGACCTTCGATAGGGCTGGCTCCTCCAGTCTACAGGTTTGCAGGTGTAAAACGGTGGGTGAAATATTTTTTGTTGTTGTTGTTGTGATTGTGAAAGGGGGGAAAATAGCAGGAATCAAAGAAAGACAATCTACACTGGTCCAATTTTGGTCATTTTGACTATGCCTGCACATCTTGGTACACAGGCATTACCAGGTCCCTCAAAAATATTCATTTGATTGGCAGGTACACCACCCAACAGCATCATCTAGAGGTCATCATACAACACCTCATATAGGCCCACCCAACAGCACCATCTAGAGGTCATCATACAACACCTCATATAGGCCCACCCAACAGCATCACTCCTCAGGTCATCATACACACCACGTATAGGACCACCCAACAGCACCACTCTACAGGTCATCATACACACCTCGTATAGGACCACCCAACAGCATCACTCCACAGGTCATCATACACACCTCGTATAGGACCACCCAACAGCACCACTCTACATGTCCATCCATCCATCTATCCATCTTACCGCTTATCCGGCGGTGGGTCACGGGGGCAACAGACACACATTTTGTCCGCTTGTGCCCGCAACCTTATTCTTTCGGTCATGACCCACACTTCATGACCATAGGTCAGAGTAGGAGCGAAGATTTCTAGGTAGACCGAGAGCTTTGCCTTCTGGCTCAGCTCTCTTTTCGTCACCACAGTGCGGTACAGCGACTGCAATACCGCTCCTGCTGCTCCGATTCTCCGGCTGATCTCCTGCTCCGTCCTCCCCTCACTCGTGACTCTTTCACCTGGGGCAAAGTCTCATTCCCTACCCGGACTGCACAATCCATCGGTTTCCTGCTGAGAGCCATGGCCTCAGATTTGGAGATGCTGATCCTCATCCCAGCTGCCACACACTCGACCGCGAACCGATCTAGAGAGCTGAAGGTCTCGTACCGATGGTGCCATCAGGACCACATCATCTGCAAAAAGCAGTGACGCAACCCTTAGCTCACAGAACCGTATACCTTCTCCGCCACAACTTCGCCTTGAGATTCTGTCCATGAATATCACAAACAGGATAGGTGACAAGGCGCAGCCCTGGCGGAGGCCAACCCCCACCGGAAAATAATCCGATTTACTACCGAGCACACGTACGCAACTCTCGCTTTTGCCGTACTGAGATTGGATGGCCCTCAACAAGGTCCCCCTCACCCTATATTCTCGCAGCCCCTCCCACAGAACCTCCCGGGGGACTCTGTCATATGCCTTCTCCAAATCCACAAAACACATGTAGACCGGATATGCATACTCCCAGGCCCTCTCCAGGATCCCTGCCAGAGTAAAGAGTTGGTCAGTTGTTCCACGACCAGGACGGAATCCACATTGCTCCTCTTGGATCTGAGGTTCGACCGGACCCTCCTTTCCAGTACCTTGGCGTAAACTTTCCCAGGGAGGCTGAGTAATGTGATACCTTTGTACTACAGAGCCACTACTCTCATAGGCCAACCTGATCGCCTCCACGATCCATTTGGCCAAGATCGGTTTAGCCACCGCCTTCCTCTGGCCAGACCAGCAAAAGGAGACGACCCACGGCTGGCTGCCGTCATCTGACAGTAACGCTTCAACGCCCTTACTGGACAGAGACAGTGCAACCTCTTGTCATCCACTGACGTGAACGGTGGAGGGTGGAAGGCCCCCAGCTCAACTGGAGCCCTAGCCACCACACCAGTCGACACAAATGCCAAGTTGGGTTTCAGTAAAACCCTCTTGCCGTCGTCTGAAAACCACATGCACTCTGGGCTCACCGAAAGTGCCTGTATGTCACCAACTCGTTTGGCTGTACACAAGGCCACCAGGAAGACCGTTTTGAGACTCGTGACAATTGGAAATGGCTGCCAGGTACACCTTGATGGTGGAAAAAGCTAAGTCCTGATTCAACCTATCTTGCAGGAAAATCAGGATGCTGCCCACAGGCGCCTGGAAAGCCACCACTGATGGTGACTGTTCTGAGCACCAAGCCACAAACATGTCCCACCTGACGTCATACTGTAGTCTTGTGGAGACAGCCCTAGCCCCCTGAATGGTTGCTACCACATCAGGAGGCAACCCCTGCGAGCTCAGGCTCGTCGTTTCACGGGCCAGACCCACAGGTCTAGTTCCTGTGGGTTCTCGTGGAACACCTCGTTCCCTCCCTGTCTCAGCAGGTCTCTGAACGGAGGGAGGGGCCACGGCTTGCCGTAAAGGCGGGGAGAGATTTCTGACCTCCACACGCCCCACGCCGGGGCTACTAACAGTACTATCAGGCCCTGGAGTCTGACTCTCTCCAACTCGGAGGGATCAGCTCCAGAGGCGGAAAAGCATACAGTAGTATGTTCGGCCACTCGTGTGTCAAGGCATCCCCCATGGAGATGTCCTTGTTTCCTACCGAGAAGAACCAAGAGCACTTCATGTTCTCTCTGGATGCAAACAAAGCAAACAAATCTGGGCCCGGCCGAACCGGGCCGTCCCTCCCGGAGCTGGTTCTGGTCGAAGAAGAGCGGGATGCTCCCCGCCGGCGAAGGGGGGCCCTAGCCCCACCCGTGGGCCTCTTGTGAGACTGATTTTCAGCAGGTGAGGCCGGGGTCAGGAGGCCAGTCGCTGCCTCCCTTCTCTGAGTCTCCTCCGCCTTTGTGCTGCGCAGCAGCGGCTGTTTTAGGCACCGAAAGACAGCTCTGGGATGATCGATCGTCAGAGATGAAGTATGTGGATGTGACATCATTCCAAAAAACGTCACATCCATCCGCCCTGGCTATGGGATTTTCAGAAAAAGACCTCTAACTCAGTTGCTGTTTTTTGCATTGAAAACCACCGTTTTCAGCGGGCCAAAGCCCCAAAATGGCGGATCGCGGTTGGAATGTTGTCGTTCCTCTGAATACACAGATCCCTCCGCCTAACCACGGGGACTATTTTTTAAATTCATTTTTTGTGCACAATGTCGCTTCCACGCCGTTTCAAATATCATCGGATTAGTAATTACGCTGGCACGGGGGTAACAAACGATGTTTAATACCTTGACGGGTGATGTGTTAATACCATCAGGTCATTCTTTAACCATCAGGTCATTCTTTAACCATAAAGGCCATTATTTAACCATCAGGGAATTCTTTAACCATCAGGTCATTCTTTAACCATCAGGTCATTCTTTAACCATCAGGTCAGAGCCATGCAGCACATCATGAAGAGGTTTGGATGGACCTGGGTGGGACTGGTGGTCAGTGATGATGCTGAGGGACGCAGCGCTGCCAGATCCTTAAAGGTACGGCAACACATAATTTTACACGATGGATATTAAAATGTGGAGGGAAAAAAAAGAAGAAAAAAAGACTTAAGGTCCTTACACAATGGGGGCGTTTTTTTCATGCGAATACTATGTTTTTTTTTAAGAAACCTTATAAAGTCAATGCAAGCTTCCACATCAGTTTCGCGGAGCGAAAAAGCGTCTTTTATTTATTCGGGCCGAGTCCGAATTTTGCATATATTCGCATAATCGCCGGTGTGTAATGACCTTAAGGCATCATTTTTGTCTACTCACTCTGTGTCTCAGAGGAGGGCTGTGGACCTGCCTACCAGTGACATCATCGATGAGGGATTCCAACCTAATAGAAACTACAGCCTTTCTCTTACTGGAAAGTTAGCATGCTATTAGAAACCATTGACACAGAGAGTAGTCGACTATGTTTCAGTGTAAAATGACTTGTCTTAGTTCTACTGGATCTCTTCTCCACTAGTCCCTCCCTAACATTTTAGTCTAGTCTTCAATTTTTTTTCCTTCAAAATTGTCAGTACATTTATAGCCATAGTTTTAGTCATCATAGCTTACTTTTTATTTAGTTTTCGTCAGTGAAAAAAGGTATCGACCAACATTTTTCGTCATAGTTTTAGTTGACTAAATTAACCCTGGTTGTTTTACCTTCTCAATGTGACCTGCATGCGGTCTGGTGTGGCCTGTCTGGCCTACATAAAGGTTCTAACCCTGGTTGTTCTACCTTTCCAGTCTGACCTGGAGCGGTCTGGTGTGGCCTGTCTGGCCTACATAGAAGTGCTGCCCTTAGACAGTGACCCAGCAGAGCTGCAGAGGATCGTCTCTGTCATGAAGACTTCTACAGCCAGAGTGGTGGCTGTGTTCGAACTGGGAGCACACATGAAGAAGATGATGGATGAGGTATTTTAACACCTAGCCGATTTTTGGAGTGCGACACCTGTGTGTAGCCAAGCATACAATGACTTGTCTTAGTTCTACTGGATCGCATTTTAGTATATTTAGCAGTATATTTAGTCCTAGTTTTTGTCATTGTAGCCTCGTTTTCATTTAGTTTTTTATTTGGTTTTCGTTAGTGAAAAAAGGTAGTCACAAACTTTTTTAGCCAATCCGGATGGAATATGAAAAATCTGAAACACTTGTTTTGTTTAATAACTATAGAGATACTGTGTACCGATTTGCGTGACGTTTGGACAAGATATGTAGGAGTACTGTCAAAACATGTGTTTAGCAAAAAGTGGCCTCCTGGTGGCGCTATAACAGGCCCATGTGAAAAATGTGGGCCAGAGGTTCTGAAGTGTGCACAGGGAGTGTGTGTGTGTGTGTGTGTGTGTGTGTGTGTGTGTGTGTGTGTGTGTGTGTGTGTGTGTGTGTGTGTGTGTGTGTGTGTGTGCACAGTTTCGCTGCAATCAAGCCAACGGTGCCAGAGATTAGCTGTCCACAGACGGACGGACGGACGGACAGGGTGCAAAGCATACTCTCTCGCCATGTCTTACGGCCTGGCAGAGACAATAAGGCAGAACCTGACAGGACTACAGTAGAACTATAGTGTACTGTGTTGAACTCAACAGGTAATAAGGCAGAACCTGACAGGACTACAGTGGATGGCCAGTGTCTCCTGGGCCGCGTATCCCGGCTTCCATACTCCTGAATTCATGCCGTACCTGACAGGCACCCTGGGGATCGCTATCCGTCGCGCGGAGATCCCGGGACTCAAGGACTTCTTTTTGAAACTCCAGCCTGATGATGAGGACCCTGACAACAGCCATGAAAATAACATAGTGATTATGTTTGTTTTCATTTACTGTTTAAGAGATGCTTTACAAAACGAAGAAAGAAAAAAGAAAGAAAACAGAAAACTTGTCAAAAGGCTAAAAGCTAATCATAGAAAACATTGAAATTAAAAGGCAAAAAGGGGGATTAGAATTAGGTGGGCAAAGTGAGTCTGAAGAGGTGGGTTTTGAGGGAGGTCAAGGGTGGGGAGGGCGGCTTTGTGTGAGCTGGGAGTGAGTTCCAAATGGAGGGAGCTGCAACTGAGAAGGCCCTGCTGTCACCCCAGGTTCATTTCTTATGCTGCATTCACACTGGCAGATACAAAAGATACAAAGCTACACAGCATATTTGTATTTTTGTAGCTGAAGTTGAAGCCAGCTCAACTTATTTGTAGCTTTGTAGCTGAAGTTGAAGCCAGCTCAACTTATTTGTATCTTTGTAGCTGAAGTTGAAGCCAGCTCAACTTATTTGTAGCTTTGTAGCTGTTGTAGATTTTGTAGCAGCCTAAAATGTTGGATGTATCTTTGTAGAAGCCCTACAAATCCACGGTGAGGCCTTTAGGAGGTCCATTCAAGCAAGCCGCAAGTGGAGCCTGTAGTACCACCACGGCCCAAGAAACCATCACGCCAGTAGGAAATGTTTGGAATGGGGGGAGTCTGGTACAACGCTCAGGTCCTGGACCTGTTGAGACGAAGGAGGAGCCCGGCCAGGAGGCCACCCACAGAGCCTAGTCCCTCCACGTGCCAGAGCCTCTCCTCTCCCCAAGTCCCGGCAGAGTAGTTCCGGAGAAGAGGACTGAGTGGCCCTGTCTTTCCCTAAGAGGACTGACCGTGGGTAGCTACTGGGACGTAAGTCGGGGCTTGATCAACCCCGGCTGGGTCACCTGAGCGAGGGTGCATGTTGTATGTTGCGAGACCTAAAACGATGACACCAGGCTCCCAGGAGCTTCTTTATTGTATCTTCATGTGCTGTCTTCCATTGAAGAACAATGTTAGCCTGTATCTTTGTACAGAATCTGCCAGTGTGAACGCAGCGTTAGCCTTGAGGACATCCAGGAGGTTGGCATCACCCAAACCTGATGGAACGGAAGGGGGCGTGGCGTTGGAGGAGGTCAGAGAGGTAGAGGGGAGCCAGGTTGCTGAGGGTCTTGTAGGTGGTGATCAGTATTTTGAAATGTATTGTGTGTGTTTGACTGGGAGCCAATGAAGGTCATGGAGGACTGGGGTGATGTGGTCCCTGGATCGGGTTCTGGTGAGCAGGCGGGCAGCAGAGTTTTACACATACTGTAGTTTCTTGGGAACTTTGGAGCTGACACTGTTTAGTAGGAAAGGAAATTACTGTAACACTGTATTTTATTCATGCTTATATGGTGTTGTTTCTCCTTTCAGGTGAGGCAGTTTTGGGAGTACACGTTTGGGTGTAGGTTTGCCCCCGTCCCGTCAGGCTGGGTGGATGGTGGAGGTGGAGGAAGGGTGTGCACCGGACTAGAGGACCTGGGTGCATGCGGGACGGCCCTGTTGGACGTGTCTGACCTCAGGGCCGAGTACAACGTCTACAAGGCCGTGTACGCCCTGGCCCACGCCCTGCACGACATGCTGCAGTGCGCCCCGGGACGAGGGCCCTTCCCTGGGCAAAGCTGTGCCGGCCTGACCACCGTGCAACCGTGGCAGGTGGATTATTCATGTAGGCTCGAGGGCCTGTAGGGGTCTTATAGTGACACAACGGGGAGGGAAAATGACAAAGCTGCAAAAACTGAGGCTTTGGGGTGCATAACTGATGCTTTGGAGAGCAAGGTCTGATCTCAGAGGTCTGCTGTGGACAGTTCAGAAACCTGCCTACCAGTGACATCATCGGTAGGCAGTCATTTCAAACAATTTATTTTTAAATTAATGCAAGAACAATCACTTCTATTTCAGCTAATTTTCCAGGAAGTGAAAGGCTGTAGTTTCTGATTGATTGATTGGTTGATTGATTGAATGATTGATTGATTGATTGATTGATTGATTGCATACTTCATTAGTCAAAATGTAAACAGAACATAGGTACAATAAAACACTTGGGCTAAAAGGATAACACAAAAAAAGTCATGGGGACTTGTTTTCATTGTGTGGACCTAACCCATACCCATCGATGATGTCACTGGTAGGCAGGTTTATGAACTGTCCACAGTGCGCATAGAGAACCGAAGTGTTACCTCACTGCCACTAGAGGGCGCTTTCCCCCTGGGTCACAGAGAAGTGACTCTGGGTCTGGGTCGGAACTGTTACAGTTTGTCTCGGGTCTCGGGGCTCCGACTGTGAAATGTGCGGTTCCATTAATACCCGAGTGGCCCCCCCGATTTATATCATATCACTACATACTGTTATATCATTGACCTAAATGGCGATATATTAACAAGGATAGGATGATTAAAAAATCTTTGTCTGTATTAGCCTTGATGATCATCTTGACCCAAGGCTCTGTCTGTATCAGAAACGACTTTGGACAGGTGGAAAACTTTAGTTAAACTTGCAGAGTGATGCATTACTTTACCTGAGTTACATCTTTTGATAGTTGTACTTGAATGTCGACATGAAATAATAATCCTGTTTAGTGTTTCACTACCGCGAGCGTGAAAGGCTACAGCGCGCCGCGTATTGACAGTGCTGATCAACACACGCGTTGAAAGGCTAGGATAAAGATACCAAGGATTCGGCAGTGATGTCACTGCTTTGCAACACGGAAGTAGCCCGGACGCTTCCCCCAATGGTTCAAAATGGTAAAACAGTCAAGTTGTCATAGCGTGTTGTTACCGGTATGCTCTGCAAAGCACAATGGAAACTCCAAACACGATTATAATGTTAAATAACAGAAATGAACGTGGATCATAGTTGGCAATGAAGAAGGATCACACACATCTAAATAACGTAGATTTATTTTGTATTTATAAACTGCCCAATGAGCATTGACTGGGATTATACATCACAACCATGGAGGCTTCATTTAGGTAAGAAAGTATGAAACAAGTCTTATTAAGCTGGACAATTTAGTACTGATGTTGGCAAACAATTTTGCGTTCGGCTATTATCGGGTTATGTACGGGTTCGGTTCTGGTATGTCACGGTTCTATACGGGTCGAGGTCCGACAGCTCTTGGTACTGTTCGGGTCCGAAACTCAGATTTTTTATAACTATTCCATACCCGGTGAAGTGCGCAGGTGAAAGTAGTTGCAAATGTGGGGTTATCCCGCGTCCCGTCGTTTCAGTTTTATCTTGATTTAATTTAAGGGAATTGCTGTTCATCCATTGCTCGGTGCTGGAGAAAATTTAGGATTTTCTTTTAGGAAAAATAAAGGAAAAGTACTCTTTAAAGTGTATATTGTATACACTATTATTATATATGTTTTATTATCATCTCATGTCCATAATGTTTCCAGCTCGTGCATTACCTGGAGAAAGTCAGCTTCACCACGTCAGCTGGTGATCATGTATCATTTGATGAGAACGGCGACCCTCTACCAATCTATGATGTCATGAACTGGGTGTGGCTTCCTGACGGAAGCATCAAGCTCCGGAATGTGGGCGGAGTCAGGATTTCCGCCTCTGGCAACGCAGAAATCGTCCTGGACGAAGATATGATCTTCTGGAACTTTGAATCCACCAAGGTTTTTTTTAGCAAAAAGAAATGTTCTGGAGCTCATGATGAGACTGAGAGTGTGATTTAGTTTGGACCACGGGTCTTCAACGACAAAGGACCCCTTAGCTGACAGAGAGTTGAAGCAGGGACCCCCACTACATATCCTATATTAAAATTGACGTTCACGTTCACGGCAATGATCCGCTCAAATGATTTGTTCAAATGATCCGTTCAATAGTGCTATTGTCTACTGAAAAACAACACAACCGCACCGCTGTTTGTCTGTCGCGGGAAAAGCCCGCCCTCCCGTCCTGTGTACGGGGAGGGGGTGCACGAACCAAATCGTGAATTTAACAGTTTCAGGATGTGAATGGATTCGTTCACGTTAACGGTAAAGAACTAGTTCTTATGAATAAATCGAACATAAACGACCCACCACTAATGGGAGGGCGTACAGGCGGGCAGACCTCTGACATCATTCTGACTCAGCCATAAACAAACCATGGCCAAGTCACTATGACAACATAACCATAAATAAACCGCCAGTCAGCTCCATAAATGGGCCCAAAAGGGATCATGCCCATATATGAGCACATACTGATGACATCAGGAATCCCCATATATGGCCATACAAGGGACAAGGATTGACAGGTACAGAGATCTCCTTATATGGGCAAAGACTAATATGGTGGCCAGACTAATATCACTGTCTAGATATTAGTCTGGACTCTCTCTGTGGAACCTGCATTTCCAAGGGTCGGATTCAGAAAAATGCCTCTGGTGATAAACCCCGCCCATGTGTGCATACTGGTTCCTTATTGGTGCCTCACAACTTCGGGGGGGGGGGGGGGGGGGGGGTATTTCATAGATAGCTTCAAAGACTTGTTTGACAGCACTGTCATCAGTGTTGTGTCAATTAAATTAATGTTTTTGTTTCTTTGTTTAATCATGATTTTTTTCTATTAATTTGTTGGATTCATGTCAATGTTTGTTTTCAGACATTTAACCACATAGTAAACTTTACCTTTGGCTCTGTATTTGGTTCGCTTTTTTTTCCCCTCTACACCAAACCTCTTTGCCGGTGTAGAGGCAAAGTGAGCTAGCGCTGCGACACGTGGCGAGCTTGCATATCAACTATTTCTGCGAATGTTGCAGCAGAACACGGATTCTAGGGTTCAAGTGGTTAATGTAACGATGCAGATCTATGGTTTAAACTGACATTTATTGTTGTTATTTTGCTGTCCAGCTGTTCTCATGGAACCTGGCTGGTTTCATTCATTATTTATAATTTGATACATTTTAAAATGATTATTAATTACATGATTATAATTAACGTAGAGGTATCATTGTTATTGTAGCCTCCTGAGTCTCATGACTATAATTAACGTGCAGGTATCATTGTTATTGCAGCCTCCTGAGTCAGTGTGCAGTGAGAGCTGTTCCCCTGGGACCCGTGTGGCCAGAAGGAAAGGAGAACCTGTCTGCTGCTTCGACTGCATCGCCTGTTCTGACGGACAGATCAGCAACGAGACCGGTTGGTTTACATCTGCGGTTCTCAACCGAAAATCCAGCATCCATCTGGATTCACTCAGAGAGTAGAGCTGCCCGCACCGCTGCGTGTGCGAACCAATCAGCGGCTGCTAGGGGCAGGATCATCCAATCACTTGCCAAGTAGCTTGGAAAAAAAGGGACCGCCCCTTCATCGTGATACTGAGGTCCCAGATGGAAGTAGCCTGTGAAACAAATGTGACGCAAGCTTCTTCCATCTGGCGGAGTCAGGTTACATATCTCGCACATACCCAGGTAAAGGCACACCTCTCTGAGCCATTCATATGCAAGTACCCCCTGTGGTGTCTGCCAGCAAGGACCTCACACACCTCCATTTCAGTCCTACTGAGCGTGTGCAGAAAACCCTCTCACCCCTCCCAGCCCACCACCCCAACTACTTCTGAGCATGTGCAAAAAAAACTACATTTGATTGGAAGTTGTGGCTTATAACCCCACCGACCCCACCCACAATTCTGCATGCTAATTCTGGTAGGACCCCCCCCCCACCGTCGTCGTATATATATATATATATATATATATGTACGTACGTACATACATACATACATACATACATACACACACACACACACACACACACACACACACACACACACACACACACACACACACACACACACACACTGGCCCTCATTTATCAACGCAGCGTATAAACCGCCATATATTTTTCCATATATTCGGCCGTACACCAACGGCGAAGTCAATTTATCAACGCATCCTACACAGCTGATCCGAGCGTACACTTGGTCCCAGCGTTGATAAATGTGACGGCTGAAACCGAGCGTCATTTCAATAACACGCCCTTAAATATTCTCAAAAACGCCCCGATTTTACGACATGAAGACGAACCAGAATACGACCAAAGACATGAAAAGCCAATAAGAAACAGTTTGCCCCGCTCGCCTCGCCTGCACACCAGAGCACGTGAGCGGAGCGGAGCGGGTGGAAATGCCGCTCGGCGCTCCAGGGGGCCGGTTTCACGCTCGCTATTCGCTCACGTCGACTCCCCCCGCGCTCCGCTCCCCGTCGCTCCTCGCTCACGTTGATTTGCGCAAATCTCGCTCCACGCTCCGCTCAAACCGGGTCGCTCAACAGTAAAAAAAAAGAAAGGAAAAAGAAAGTAGAAATTCTAATGAAATCTCGGTGCGCTGTGCACTGCGGATGTCTGTGTGTCTCTGAGTCCGTGCGACCGGGCATGCTCAAACATTCGGTGCACGGCCCCCGCGAGGGCGGCCTGGAGCGGGAGGCGGTCCTCGCTCTGAGTAGCGCTCCAACCTTTTTATAACCAGCTCCGCGCTCACGTCAAAATCGCGTCGCTCCGCTCACATGCTCTGCTGCACACACGCACACGCACACGCCTCTCTCTCTCTCGCTCGCTCGCTCTCTCTCTCTCTCTCTCTCTCTCTCTCTCTCTCTCTCTCTCTCTCTCTCTCTCTCTCTCTCTCTCTCTCTCTCTCTCTCTCTCTCTCTCTCTCTCTCTCTCTCTCTCACTCACTCACTCACTCACTCACTCACACACACACACACACACACACACACACACACACACACACACACACACACACACACACACACACACACACACACACACACACACACACACACACACACACACACACACACACACACACACACACATAAGCCCGCCCAACTTCGTCTTTCCGTAGCGTAGCGGTACATGAGACTCGGGCGGAATGCAGTGATTCCGTGCCGCCACGTTAATATTGGAGCGTCGGGTTTATATCCTTCACCCAGCCAGGTTGTGTAGCCTACACAACTCTCTATGACATAACTCCATAACATAGGACAAGAGCTACTGTAAGTTTGTAGACCTCACTGTCCATGAAAAGGTGGCCGGGAGTCCCGGCGCAAAAGCGCTCGTATATTTTTGAAAATAGCAGATCTACAAGCTCACAACGCATCGCAATGCAACGCTGGCTTGTGAGCTTGTAGATCTGCTATTTTCAATACAGACAAATCTACAATCTTATCTGAATGACTGTTAAAGCAGTTTGCTTAAATTACTTTATAAAATTATATATTTTCACAGCGATTATTTATTAGTGTAGATATACACATTTAGGAGTGGATTATGTGTCCAGATGCTTGTCAGACAGTCAGACAATGGTGCTCCGCAGGTCTAGAATGGAATAAACGGGCGCAGCCAACGTCAACAACTGGTCTCGACCAGACGTGAGATCTCAGCGTACCGTAGGATAAAGCCCACGTCAGGATATATTGATAAATGCCGAAAAGTGTGGTGAAAACGCCATACGCCCATTATTTGGGCTGCACCGCGTTGATAAATGAGGGCCACTGTGTCTTTGTTAGACTCTACAGAGTGCACCAGTTGTCCAGAGGACTTCTGGTCCAGTCCCCAGCGTGACCACTGTGTCCCTAAGAGTGTGGAATTCCTCTCCTACCATGAGACCCTGGGTATCTCCCTGATGACCATCTCGTTGCTGGGCACACTTTGCTGCGCCATTGTCCTGGGAATCTTCGGCTATCATCGAGACACACCCATGGTACGCGCCAACAACTCGGAACTCAGCTTCCAACTTTTGCTGTCACTGAAACTGTGTTTCTTGTGCTCACTTCTGTTCATCGGACATCCCAGACTGTGGACTTGTCAGCTGAGGCACGCAGCGTTCGGGATCAGCTTTGTGCTGTGCGTCTCGTGTATCCTGGTAAAGACTATGGTGGTGCTGGCTGTGTTCAAGGCCTCCAAGCCTGGGGGTGCAGGCATCATGAAGTGGTTTGGTGCTATGCAGCAAAGAGGAACAGTTCTGGCTCTTACTGCCATCCAGGCAATAATCTGCACAGCCTGGCTTATGTCTGCCTCACCAACTCCACATAAAAACACACAATACCACAGTGATAAGATAGTCTATGAGTGTGAGGTGGGATCAACAGTTGGTTTTGCCGTGTTACTAGGTTATATTGCTTTACTGGCGCTCCTTAGTTTCATCCTAGCGTTCATGGCAAGGAATCTTCCAGACAGCTTCAACGAAGCCAAGTTGATCACTTTCAGCATGTTGATCTTCTGTGCCGTGTGGATAGCCTTCGTCCCGGCGTATATCAGCTCTCCGGGCAAATATGCGGATGTAGTGGAGGTGTTTGCTATTTTAGCGTCTAGTTTTGGCCTCTTGGTGGCGCTGTTTGCACCCAAGTGTTATATAATGCTTTTGAAACCTGAGAGAAACACTAAGAAGTCCATCATGGGTCGCGATGCCACCAAGACGTAGGAGAAGAAATGCAATGATAATACACGTTCTATTTTATAAAAATAATATATATGGATATATTTGATTGCTGATAACGTCGTTAGTTGGTTTTGATTGCTTGAATACTTTATTAGACAGAAATGTCAACAGCAAGGAGGTACAGTAAAACATTTAGGTTAAACAGATGATATACAAAAAAAAAAGGTCCTGGTGACTTGTTTCCATTGTGGTCCTATATATTTAATTCATCAACATAGCATGCCATGTACTGCAATATTAACACATCAATACATGGCATCACAATTACAAACAACTATATGTAGAGAGAGAGAGAGAGAGAGAGAGAGAGAGAGAGAGAGAGAGAGAGAG
>NC_139945.1:4806101-4823601 GCF_963454915.1 Gymnoscopelus microlampas | reverse complement strand
CTGTTCCTGACATGCATGTTGTTGTGTTCATTCTCTGATGTACAAGGTTATTATTCATGTTTAGCATTTCTCATTTGGTTTTTGTTTTTATTTTATTTACATTTAATATATATTTAAAGTGGGTAAGTTAGTTTATTTATTTTGTATTATTTTGTCTAAGTCTTTTAATAGCCTGACTATTATTGTGAGATATAATCTATTTTTACTATTTGATATCGACTTAAGTGGTTCATTCATTACATATCTTGTGTCCCGAGTTTGATAATTTTAAATGTTTAGCCATTGTACATGTGGGGTAGTCTGGGGCGACCTAAATAACGTGCTGGGAAAACATAGCCGACATATAAACTCACTACCTATTTTAAACATATAAACTCACTACCCATTTTAAACATATAAACTCGCTACCTATTTTAAACATATAAACTCACTACCTATTTTAAACATATAAACTCACTACCCATTTTAAACATATAAACTCACTACCTATTTTAAACACAGTCAAAATGGAAACCCCAATGAAAAATGTCAGAGATAATACACATGCTTTCTTCTGTGTTTTCTCCTTCTTAGCTTGGTCTTCCTGTGACATACTGGCCCACTTTGTTGTCAACAGATTTCAAAAGGTATGTAAAGTATATGTTTTAGGTTTATGTACCGTATGAAATGTCTTGACTAATCTTTGACGTGTTTTTTTTTCTGTTTGCTCTGTCCCTGTCTGTCCCCCCTTTTGTCCTTTCCTGAAAACAGCTGCCACTCTTATTTATTTTAAAACACAACTAAAGACCTTTCTGTTTGCCAATGTCTTTGATTGATTGATCTGTCCATTTGCATTCATGTTGTTTTATGCATCCTAATGTCATTGTATGATTGTATTAGTGTGTTAACTTTACTTGATGTTCTGTAATTCAAAGCACATTTAATTGCCCCGTTGTTGAAATGTGCTTTACCTTAGTATTAGCTTGACCTTTGGCCCTATACTTGGTTTGCCTGTTTTTTCTCTCTACACCAAACCTCTTAGCCGAAAATAGCAGATCTACAGCTTGTAGATCTACAAATGTTCAGCAAAGTTTAGTTACTAGTTACTTTTCAGATATAAATTATGATATTATGAAACATATTTTTATATATAGGCTATTTGAAAATAGCCGATCTACAAGCTCACAACACGTCGCTTCGCGACGCGTTGTGAGCTTGTAGATACTTTTGGTATTTTAAGTACATTTTGATACCAATACTTTTGTACTTTTACTCAAGTAAATTGTGAAATTCCGGACTTTTACTTGTAACAGAGTAGGCCTATTTCAGCATTGCAGTATTGATACTTTTATTTAAGTAAAACATTTGAGTACTTTTTCCACCACTGCCCCCTTGTAGTAACTCTTTGGACCCCTATAGGGCGGGGTGTTGCAGATCTATGGTTTAAATCATGATGAATAGATATAATCATAACCCTGTTGTGTGTCTTGTGAAGCCAGGTGACTTGGTCCTGGGCGGTTTGTTTCCCATCCATTGTGCTCCATTCTATCCTGTACTGAGCTTCACCTCCAAGCCAGAGGAACTTATCTGCTACGGGTGAGCCAGCACAACTTGACCCATTCAATCCGGGAACGCCTCTCTGTCATTTCAAATGTATTTGGCTACTCAAAAAATAGCAGATATACAAGCTCATATGAGCTCACATGAGCATGTTAGATTTGCTATTTTTGGGAAAAATCGCGAACATGTGTGCAAATCTTTGAATGTATATATTTTCATAAAGCGAACGTTTGTAACTCAAATCTTTGCTTCTGGGGGGGGAGGGGGGGGGGGGGGGGGGGGGTCGCCGGAACAACGTATATTGAGATGGGGGTCCACCACTAAATACATCATTTTGGGTGGTCCTTGACATGAAAAGGTTTGAGAATCACTGATTATAGCAACAGGATTTAGAAGACATTTGTAGAATCCCCCAGAAGCAAAGATTTGAGTTAAAAATGTTCACTTCAAAAGTATATATATATTGAAATATTTGCACACATTTTCAAGATTTTTCTAAAGAAATAGCAGATGTACAAGCTCATAGTGCGGCACTCTGTGCCGCGCATGAGCTTGTAGATCTGCTATTTTTGAGTAGCCCAAAGAAAACTAAAAATGACGCAGATGCGTTCCCGGTCTTAATGGGTTACTCATCGCTGTCTG
Organism: Gymnoscopelus microlampas; assembly: GCF_963454915.1. Taxonomy (NCBI): domain Eukaryota; kingdom Metazoa; phylum Chordata; class Actinopteri; order Myctophiformes; family Myctophidae; genus Gymnoscopelus; species Gymnoscopelus microlampas. The sequence goes on along the minus strand of NC_139945.1, from coordinate 4,821,420 downwards.
GTGGAAACCTTCTCTTTGTACGTCCTACTTGGTAATGCTATGTGTCCGACAAAAGTATAGGAAAATAGCCGATCTACAAGCTCACAACACGTCAAGCCTGTTTTATAAATATTGAACCAATTAAAAGGTATTAAAAGAGCCTGTGACTAAATAATAACTACATTGGAGTAATTAAAACGCAGGTTATTTTTTTATTTTTTTATACAACCGTTTCATGAAAAGCAACAGTTGGACATGTGGGTTTCCACCTGACAGAGACATAACACAGATAACAGGGAACTTACATTAATTTACAGTATGCTGTATGTTTCTGCAAATAATGCATATTTAAAGGTTCAATGAGTGTTTTTTTTACTCTAAAGTAATCATTACTATAGAGTGTTTGTTCAGTAGCAGTGTTAAATAGCTCTATATTGTGATAGTACTCATTGCTATAGAGTGTTTGTTCAGTAACAGTGTTAAATAGCTCTATATTGTGATAGCACTCATTGCTATAGAGTGTTTGTTCAGTAACAGTGTTAAATAGCTCTATATTGTGATAGTACTCATTGCTATAGAGTGTTTGTTCAGTAACAGTGTTAAATAGCTCTATATTGTGATAGCACTCATTGCTATAGAGTGTTTGTTCAGTAACAGTGTTAAATAGCTCTATATTGTGATAGTAATCATTGCTATAGAGTGCTTGTTCAGTAGCAGTGTTAAATAGCTTTATATTGTGATAGTACTCATTGCTATAGAGTGTTTGTTCAGTAACAGTGTTAAATAGCTCTATATTGTGATAGTAATCATTGCTATAGAGTGTTTGTTCAGTAGCAGTGTTAAATAGCTCTATATTGTGACAGTAATCATTGCTATAGAGTGTTTGTTCAGTAACAGTGTTAACTAGCTCTATATTGTGATAGTAATCATTGCTACATAGTATTTGATGTTCAGTAACAGTGTTAAATAGCTCTATATTGTGATAGTAATCATTGCTATAGAGTGTTTGTTCAGTAACAGTGTTAAATAGCTCTATATTGTGATAGTAATCATTGCTATAGAGTGTTTGTTCAGTAGCAGTGTTAAATAGCTCTATATTGTGATAGTAATCATTGCTACAGAGTATTTGATGTTCAGTAACAGAGGTCTCCATGTCTCTCCAGCTCTTAAGTAAACAGAACATACATTTCAGGTGGGATACCAATTTCATCCAATCAGGATTTGTTGGTTTAAATTGTGTACTGTTTCAGTTCCAGTTCTCTCTCCTGATTGGATGAATACTTGACCTGAAAATGATAGTAATAGTAATTTGTATTGTGTGTATAGATTTGAAGTCCTAGGTTATCCTATAGTTTCAAATGTACAGAATGTTATTTAGATAGCATGTTGTCTAGACAGATGCTAGGTTCCTTGTTTACCTGGTATCATATAGTATCATATCAATGTACAGATTATATTATTGTGTGTTTGCTGCAGCAGCAGCAGCGAGCACACTATAGATATCATCACTATTTATAGACTATATTCACCTAAAAACTTTGGCACCCTACTCCTCCTACATACTTCCACTTAGAAACTCCATTCAAACTGTAAAAAACAGCTTACTGTGGACACGTATGCTTGTACTTTTCACTTTACGTTTAAAAACGTTGCCACCTCCCTATTCCTTCATACGTTCACTTACAAACTCAATTCACAATTAAAATAATTAACCTTACTGTGGACACGCATGCTTGATATGTTTACTTTGAAATCATGTGTAGAATTTATTTATATTTAACTTTAACCGCCCAATGCATTGTCAATGACCATGGCCATTTAAAGGGTAGCAACAGCAAAGAACACATGAATCTATACCTGTTACAATGCTCTATACCGCAGGGAGCCAGATTGCTCATATGCTGAGATGAGGATTTGATCCCATGTCATTGTGGTCCAGAGTCAAGAGCTCTTCCAACTGAGCTACCCAGACACAAGAAACAATGTACATTGACGTTGCATGAACGTACACATTTTACACTACAGTACATACATATATTTTTACATCACCATGTTTGCACAGGTCTGATCTCCGATTACATCCAAAGATCTAACTGTGTGATGTATAGGTTTTGAGTTAAGTCCATTAATATCAATCCATGTCCCTCTGCACTCTACCAATTAGTACAGCTGTTGATCTCTAGCCTGTCAGCAATTGGCTGCTCAGTGCTGCTGCAAAGTAACTAAGTACATTTACTCAAGTACTATACAAGTGCTTACAATGCACAGTATAATTTTTAGGTACTTTTACTTTAGTTTCCATTTTTGTTACTTCCACTCCACTACAATTACAGCATTTGACAGCTTTAGTTACTTGTAACTTTGCCGATTTTGTTATTAATACAAAACCTACTGTAACCACATACAGCCGATCTACAATGTGACGCGTTATGAGCTTGTAGATCTGCTATTTTCTGAAAATTTGAGTACTTTTACTTTGGTACTCAAAGCATATTTTGATGCTAAAACGTTTGTACATTTCAAGCTCCAAAAGTCCCACCCCTCACTCACACACCCCATACTCAACCACCACCCCACATGACATACACCCCTCTGTCATACTTTGACTATTCAAAAAAAGCCGATCTACAATGTGATGCGTTGTGAGCTTGTAGAGCTGCTATTTTGGAACACACTAATGGTGTGTATTTGTCAACATAACCCCACACAACTGTGGGGAAATAAGTTGCAATGATACACAGTTGGAAACTCAGGCTTTAATTGTCTCTGCCAGGCTGAAAGGCATGGCGAGAGAGTATGTTTTACCCCCTGTCCGTCCGTGTGTGTGTCCTGTCCGTCCGTTAGCAGCTAATCTCCGGCACCGTTGGCCCGGCCGCTGCGAAACTGTGCACACACACTCCCTGGATGCCAATTCAGAACCTCTGCCCCAGATTTTTCAGATTGGCCTGTTATAGCGCCACCAGGAGGCCGATTTGTGCATCCTACAGATTTTGTCCAAACATCACACAAATCGGTACACAGTGGCCCTCATTTATCAACGGAGCGTAAAAAACGGCTTATATTTTTCCATATATTCGGCCGTACACCAACGTCAAAGTCACATTTATCAAAGGATCCTATACAGCCAATCCTAGCGTACATCAGGTCGGAGCTTTGATAAATCTCACGTCTGAAAACGAGCATCATTTAAATAATACGGCCTTGAATATTCTCAAAACACCCCGATTTTACAACATGAAGAACCATAATACGACCAAACACATCATGAAAAGCCAATAAGAAAGAGTTTCCCCCGCTCGCCTCGCCACACATGCACAGCACACGCCTCTCTGGCTCTCTCACACACACACACACACACACACACACGCGCACACACACGCACGCAAACACTCACGCACGCACGCACGCACGCACGCACGCACGCACGCACGCACGCACGCACGCACGCACACACACACACACACACACACACACACACACACACATTCGTAGCGCTACAATCTTTGTCACATAGGCTTGTAGCCTACATGAATGACATATTATGATACCAATCACATAGCCATGAATGGAATACGTTTGTATATTGATTTATTTAACCCATACCGAGCAGTGCACAAGCAGTCATGTAGGATATTCCCCGTGAGACTCGGGCGGCCGGCAGTGATCCTGTGCTGCCTCGTTGATAAGAGATCAGATCGTCAGGTTTATATCTTTAACCCAGCCAGGTTGTGTACCTACATAACTCTCTATGACATAACTCCATAACACAGGACAAGCTACTGTAAGTTTGTTTCCCATATTCCATCCTGATTGCCTAAGATTGGCTTCCAAAGTTTGCAGGATTGGTCCGTTTTGAACAAAATGCCTCAAATCATGAACGCAGCTTGCAATTTCCGTAAAATTTCACACGCACATTTCTATTAGGCCGAGGTAGAAATGCCACCCTTTTCACATTGGCCTGCTATAGCGCCACCAGCAGGTCTAATTTTGCAAAACACATTTTTGTAACAAAATGCCTCAAATCATGAATGCAGTGTCCGATTCCAGTGAAAAGCCCTTAAACAAATGACACCCTTTTCACATTGGCCTATTATAGCGGCACCAGGAGGCCAAAAAAAAAAAAAAAAAAAGTTGATTCTGCTGCTGATGCTAATTTGATTGATGCTAACTTAGTCCACCAATTAAACATTCCAGTCACCCCTGTTGATAAACCTTCTTAGGCCAGTGCTCTCGGTGGAAGGTCCATTGATTTGGTAACTCAGTCAATGGTTCCTGTTAAGCTCTGTATCTCAGGCAACCACTGTGAGGCTATTTCACTGCACCTTATTAATTCACCTCATGTACCAGTCATTTTCGGACGTCCCTGGCTTGCTTTGCATAATTCCTCCATAGACTGGTCGAGTTGAAAGATCACCTCCTGGGGGCAATATTGTCTTTCTAAGTGGCTAAGGTCGGCTCAACCCCATTCTCCCGGAGCCTGCTCCTTCCAACTACTCTCCAGACCTGTCAAGGGTCCGCCCGAATACTGGGACTTGAGGGAGGTCTTCAACAAGTCTCGGGTCACGTCTTTACCTCCACATCGTCCTTATGACTGCCCTATCAAACTGCTTCCAGATACTTCTCCTCCCTGTGGTCACCTGTACTCATGGTGTGCCCCTGAGCCCCTTCTTTGTGGGGAAGAAGGGTGGGGTGTTACGGCCCTTCATCGATCACCGGGGCTTGAATGACATCACCATCAAGAACCGCTACCTACTCCTTCTCATCTCCTCTGCTTTTGAGCGTGTCCAGAAAGCCTCTATCTTCACTATACCCGATCTTCGCAATGCTTACCACCTGGTCCGAATCCGAGAAGGCGACGAGTGGAAAACCGCATTCAACACCCCCAGCGGCCACTACGAGTACCTCATGCCCTTCGGCCTCACGATCGATCCTGCAGTCTTTCAAGCTCTTGTCAACGATGTCCTCCAGGACATGTTGCACCGGTTAGTTTTTGTCTATTTAGATGACATCTTGGTCTTTTCCAGTACCCCGCAAGATCACACTCGTCACGTGCAACAGGTGCTCCAGCACCTTCTGGAGAATCGCGTCTTTGTGAAAGCGGATACTTGTGCTTTCCACCAAACCACTGTCCCTTTCTTGGGCTGCCGACAGCGTCCATATGGACCCAGAGAAGATTAGAGCGGTTGTGGAGTGGCCCCAGCCCAGTAACCGGAAGGGTATTCAGGGCTTCCTCGGTTTCGCCAAATGTTATAGCGGTTTCGTGTGGAACTACAGCATCTCGGACGGATTAGGCTCCTTTCACTGCTCTCACCTTTTCCAAAGTGCTATACGTCTGGTCATCTGTCCTGATCAATCCGGAGCAAACGCACCAGTTCATTGTTGAGGTGCTATCCCAGCGGTGCTAGTCTCGCGTCACCAGACTACTATTCCACAATCTCTGAATGCTATATAGAGTCTGGAACTCCACTTCCCGAAAGCTGTGTAACGGAAGTTGTTCAGACCGGAAAGACATTCGACCAATCACGACGCGGTGCCCGCGGACCTGTAGTCCTAGTGGAAACAGAACCGAGGCGGAAGCATAGTCATAGGAGCGGTAGATTCATGTTATTTGTGCGAGGATTGTTTATCACAGAAAACTGAGAAAGGTATCATGGAATTAACGCCGAAAAAACTGTGAAAGAAGACACTAGTAGACGATAAACGATATTTATGAGATTCGTTGATTCCAGTCGGACTCCTTTGCGCCACTGCACAATGCTGAAACGGACGTGGGTAGGGGAGGGGCATCCGCTTTCCCCTTACACATGATCAGAGCTTCCGAGTCCCAGACTGTATGTCGGAAACATTTGTAAATTGTGGGAGGCAACAGTCTGGCCATGCGAGACTACAGCGGTGCTGTCCCAGCGCTCCTCTGAAGACCACCGAGTCCACCCCTATGCCTTTTTCTCCTGTAAACTTGTCCTCGCGGAGAGAAATTACGACATTGGGCATTGGGAATTGTTGGCCGTGAAGTTAGCCCTTGAAGAGTGGAGATATTGGCTGGAGGGTGCCGAACAACCGTTTATTGTCTGGACGGATCACAAGAACCTGGAGTACATTAAAACAGCTAAGCGGCTCAACTCCCGCCAGGCCTGTTTTTCTCCAGGTTCAACTTTACTCTGTCTCATCGCCCTGGGTCCAAGAAAACAAAACCTGATGCTCTCTCTCGCATGTTCAGTCTCACGCCAGAGAGCCACCGTCCTGAGCCCATCCTACCTTCCAACTACACATGGGCTCTTGTCTTGGGAGGTGGAAGCGGTGGTTCGTAACGTTCAACGTCAGCACCCCGACCCTGGGAATGGACCTCCAAACTGGCTGTTTGTGCCGGACCTGTTCCCGTGTGCTACAGTGGGGGCACTCGTCTAACCTTGATTGCCATCCTGGTATGAATCGCACCCTTTCCTTTTTGAAACAATGTTTTTGGTGGCCTTCCATGAGGAAAGTTGGCCATTCATTTGTTGCAGCCTACCCAGTCTGTGCCCAGAATAAAACATCTCGCCAGCCCCCACCTGGCCTTCTGCTACCACTCCCTGTCCCGCACCGCCCTTGGTCTCACATCTCGTTGGACTTTGTCAACGGTCTTCCACCGTCGGACGGCAACACGGCCATTCTGAGCATTGTGGACCGTTTTTCTAAGTCTGCCCAATTCATTGCCCTTCCCAAGATCCCTACTGCCAAGCTACTGGTTCAGCATGTCATCCGCCTTCATGGCTTCCCTGTTGACGTGGTCTCGGATCGGGGGCCCCAGTTCACCTCTGGGTTCTGGAGAGACTTCTGCACCCAACGGGCAATTCCCATTTAGGATAGTGGATAAGATGTCGTTACACTGGCATGTCTTTATTTTTTTATGTCTTGGGTATAATTGTCACAGGTCACAGTGTATGTAATGAGCAATTAGTAATTAGTAATATCAATTAGTAATGTATATGTAGATTTGACGTCCTAGGTTTCAGACGGTCGCAGGTCATGGCGTTCGCCGTGGACGAGATCAACGGAGACCCCGCCCTCCTGCCCAACGTGACGCTGGGGTACCGCCTCTACGACACCTGCTGCATCTTTCGGGGCATGGGCGACAAAGCCGCCGTATCATTGGTCAGCGGCAGGGAGGCGCACGTCCGATTGAACGAAAACTGTGACGGCTCCCCTCCGGTGGTGGGAGTTGTGGGCCCGGAGTCGTCGACGCAGTCCATCGCCCTGTCAAATTTACTAGGTCTGTACCAAATACCTCTGGTAAGTAATCTATACGTATTAAGTGTGCCTGCCATGCCAATGGCCAAACACTTATTGTAATCCGCCATACTTAATAATATTTATTTATTCTTTCCGCGAAATTCGTCCCAAACCGTTCCTTTTTGATTATTATTTAAAATAAGGTTTTAAAATTGTGAAAATAGCCGATCTACAAGTTCACAACGCCTCGCAATGGCGTTTTGAGCTTGTAGATCTGCTATTTTCACTTCATCAAGTAGAGCATTCATTTACAAATAAATAAATTGAGACATGAGGTTTCTGCCTGACAGCAACAATATATTTTGTACATTTTGATGGTCAGTCATTTTAATAAATGAATATATTACATAATATCTTGTACATTTGTCAGGTCAGTTATTTTGCCACCTGTTCGTGTCTGAGTGACCGTCAGCAGTTCCCTTCCTTCTTCAGAACCATCCCAAGTGACGCCTTCCAGGTATAATGAACACAAACTTGTCCATGTTATAGCACTGTGTTAACTTCCAGGTGCTAATGAACAGATTGCACTAACTAGTCCATGTTTCAGTATTGTAGGCCTGCCTCCTGAAAGGTGTTAATTCTAATAGTCAGTGGAAGAACCCCTTTATTTTTATCTGTGGTAAAAAGACCCCCTTTCTTTTTTATCTGTGGTAAAAAGATGCCCTTTCTTTTTTATCTGTGGTAAAAAGATGCCCTTTCTTTTTTATCTGTGGTAAAAAGAAAAGACAAACATGTGCTGTTACCTGGTAGTAGATGTTCCGCCCACTTGACAAACATTACTCTCTAGTGGGTGTAATGGGTATTGCATTATGGCCTTTCATTACGGGAGCTGATGGTCTCTGTTGGCACGGTGCCAGAACAGAATGATTAGACCTTTTTCTTCCCTATTCATTGTGAAATGTAGGAGATGAACTGATCTGACTGTGTGAATAATCTATGAGATGAACTGATCTGACTGTGTGAATAATCTAACCGGAACCCGCACCCGGAACCACAGGGTTTTTTCCTCTTTTTTTTTCTCAGTAGGCGTGGCCTAGACCGGATCACACGGCCATTTAGAAACAAATACCAGGCTTTCCTCCGAGATGGAAAGTCTGGTTACGTGAGGTTAATGCTCTCATGCACCCAACAGCATCACCTACAGGTCATCATACACACCTCATATAGGACCATCAGGTCATTCTTTAACCATCAGGTCATTCTTTAACCATCAGGTCAGAGCCATGCAGCACATCATGAAGAGGTTTGGATGGACCTGGGTGGGACTGGTGGTCAGTGATGATGCTGATGGACGCAACGCTGCCAGATCCTTAAAGGTACGGCAACACGTTATTTTACACAATGGATATTAAAATAATTTGGACGGTAGCACTTTCGGGGGCTCATATCCCCCGACGGGTAAGGTCTACTTTTTGTCTCAGCATGTGCGCTAGCTTGAAAGGAGGGGGTGTTTGGGAGGCAGCACCCTACAGTTTATGGGGCAGAGACTCAGAGTATCTCAGCAACACTGAAAGCGCTAACTCTCATTGTTCGTGTCATGAGTAAATGAGCCAATAAGCAGCCCGCAATGAGGGATTTTCCAGACACCCGACTCCCAAAGCTCAGTTAGCTCACTGACAGTCACACACAGCAACGAGAGGGGGAGAGAGAGCAAAGTGGGAGCAGGACAGCAGAATCACCGTAATTTCTCAAATAAATCGCCCTGTCTTTCATATAGAGGGTATGCGTGTGACATCATCATCAAACCCGGAAGTTATGCAGGAATGCCTACTGAGAGTCAAAAAAATACTTTCTGGCCTTGACAGCCCATGCATCCAAATGTTGCTTTGCCACTCGCTTTGCCACTCGATGTGCCATTAACTTTAAGCATGCGCATACCCTCTATTTATTCCCCGACCTCAAAATACTGAACAAATTGCGTCCCGTACCAGTTCAATATGGGACGCGTCGTTTAGTTTCCAAAAACGGGACGATTCCATATTTTACGGGACGGTTGGTAACCCTACGCAGCAAGCTGACAATTATCAATGCCTGATTTTCTTTCCAAGCCAGTGCCAGCGAATGCAAAATCCCAAGTCACCAGAAGTGTGTGGGATTATGCTGCGAGGACATAAGATCATTCCAAACGGTGGCTGGAGGACGATTTCTCATTTTCTAGTGTGATGTGTGTGTTCTTGACTTCTTGTGGCTTTGTTATAATCAGAGTGCGAGAGAGTGCAGCTGCTGGGCACAACAGTGAAAGCGCACGCTCGAAAATAATGAATTCATAATAATAAATAAATAAAAAGGTGTCGGGCTTCGGGTCGGGCTCAAGCTGTAAAATTGCGCCACCTATCGGACCAGGGCCCAGGGCCGGTCTAAGGCCCACATTTTCGGCATGTGCAGGGTCCTAATAGAGGTTCTAACCCTGGTTGTTCTACCTTCCCAGTCTGACCTGGAGCGGTCTGGTGTGGCCTGTCTGGCCTACATAGAAGTTTTCCCCGCAGACAGTGACCCCACAGAGCTGCAGAGGATCGTCTCTGTCATGAAGACTTCTACAGCCAGAGTGGTGGCTGTGTTCGAACTGGGAGGACACTTGAGGAGGATGATGGCTGAGGTATGTTTATTAACTGTTAATGTGTTTGAACTGGGAGCACACATGAGGAAGATGATGGACGATGTATGTTCATCTAACACCTGATAAATTGTTAATTAACCGTTAATTAAAATAGACGATTTTTGGAGTGCGACACCTATAGGCACAGCCAAGCATAAAATGACTTGTCTTAGTTCTACTGGATCTCATTTTAGTCTAGTTTTTATTTGTTGACAAAATTAGCAGTATATTTAGTCCTACTTTTTGCCATTGTAGACTCGTTTTCATTTAGTTTTTTGTTGAAAAAAATGTAGTCTACGAACTTTTTATCATAGTTTTAGTCGACAAAATTAACCCTGCTAATAGTGTAACTATAGTATAACGTGTTGAACTCAACAGGTAATAAGGCAGAACCTGACAGGACTACAGTGGATGGCCAGTGTGTCCTGGGCCACGTTTCCCGACTTCCATACTCCTAAATTCATGCCGTACCTGACAGGCACCCTGGGGATCGCCGTCCGTCGCGCGGAGATCCCGGGACTCAAGGACTTCCTGTTGAAACTCCATCCTGAGGACCCTGACAACAGCCATGAAAATAACATAGTGAGTCTGTTTGTTTTCATTTACTGTTTAAGAGATGCTTTACACAATTAAGAAAGAAAAAATAACTTAAAGGCATTGTAGGGAACATTAAGCCTAAATTCAAAAAATATTTATATATATTTTTTTTGCATTTTTTCCCCTCTATCAGCCACTATATAATGATGCTGGGGTGTTTTCCTGCATTGAAACACAGTACTCTTTCTGAAACCCCTATTTTCCCTGCATTGTTTATGTTTGTGCAGTTCGTTTCCCGGCCACCAGGGGGTGATGCCTCCATAGACTTCCATAGACTTCCTTACGTCCCGGACAAACATAACAACAACAACAACAATAGGGAAAATAGGGTTTTCAGAAAGAGGCCTGTTTTTCAATGCAGGAAAACACCCCAGCATCATTATATAGTGGCTGATAGAAGGGGAAAAATGCAAAAAATATATATATAAATATTTTTTAAATTTAGGCTTAATGTTCCCTACAATGCCTTTAAGGATAAGGATAATTCATTTTAACAGGTCGTTCATGAAAGTCCTTGCGGCCTTGTTTCCAATGAGAACCTGTGAGCAATTAGGGGTTAAGAGTCTTGCTCAGGGACAAATTTCATTTCATCGACACATGCTGGCCTGGCCTGGAATCGAACCTGAGGCAACCAGTGCCTCTGGCTCCCAAGGCGGGCTCACTAACCACTCAGCTATGGCCGCCCCTAACCAGCATAGAAAACATTAAAACTAGAAAACTAGCAAAGAAAACATTGAAATTAAAAGGCCAGCTTGCTGAGGGTCTTGTAGGTGGTGATCAGTATCTTGAAATGTATTGTGTGTTTGACTGGGAGTCAATGAAGGTCATATAGGACTGGGGTGATGTGCTCCCTGGATTGGGTTCTGGTGAGCAGGCGGGCAGCAGAGTTTTACACATACTGTAGTTTCATGGGAACTTTGGAGCTGACACCGTTTAGTAGGAAAGGAAATTACTGTAACACTGTATTTTATTCATGCTTATACAGACTTCATGGTGTTGTTTCTCCTTGCAGGTGAGGCAGTTTTGGGAGCACACGTTTGGGTGTAGGTTTGCCCCCGTCCTGCCAGGCTGGGTGGATGGTGGAGGTGGAGGAAGGCTGTGCACCGGACTAGAGGACCTGGGTGCAGCAGAGACGGCCCTGTTGGACGTGTCTGACCTCAGGGCAGAGTACAACGTCTACAAGGCCGTGTACGCCCTGGCCCACGCCCTGCACGACATGCTGCAGTGTGCCCCGGGAAGAGGGCCATTCCCTGGGCACAGCTGTGCCGGCCTGACCACCGTACAACCGTGGCAGGTGGATTATTCATGTAGGCTCTAGGGCCTATATTGGACATATAGTGACACATTGTGGAGGGAAAAAATGAGTTCCCCTTCATTAATTTCCTTAAAATAACGTAGATGGTTCAAATTCACTCTAATAATGGCGGAGTGTGTATTAATATTATTATGAATTATGATGCTATTTCTAATGTTGACAATCTTGTCTTCGAAGAACGAAGCAAACTCCTCACACTTTGACTGTGAGGGTTGGTGGAGATGCTCGTTGAGGTGGGGGGGATTTAGAAGCCGATCAATAGCGGAGAATAATATCCTGGGGTTGTTGCTATTATTACTTATGGTTTTAGAGAAATAAGCCTGCCTTTCGCAGCATAGAGCTTTGTTGTATGTGTGGATGCAATTAAAGAGGATTTCACAATGGGCTATTAGCTTACTTTTCCTCCAAGCACGCTCAGCTCTGCGGCATTCTCTCTTCAAAAGGCCAGTTTGGTTTGTGGTTTCTTTTAGATTTTCTCAGGTGCTACTACATCTATGGTTGACCTTAATGTATGGTTACAGTTGTTTATCTAGTGAAAATAATAGATCTGCAAGCTCACAACGTGGCACTTCATGCCACGTTGTGAGCTTGCAGATCTGCTATTTGCACTGCTTCTTAAAAATGTGTTTTCTAATTTAGGGAATCCCCCCCCCCCCAACAAAAAAAAATATTCATGAAATTAGTTTTTGAAAAATGTTTGAATTTGTTGTCAACTCTAGAAAATATTTAAAAAATAATAATACATAATGACAAAATTGTAATGGTCACGACCCACTGTTTGGGGAAAAAGTGCTCTACATAGTGTATATTGTATACACTATTATTAGTATTATTTGTTCATCGTCTCATGTCCATAATGTTTCCAGCTCGTGCATTACCTGGAGAAGGTCAGCTTCACCACGTCAGCTGGTGATCATGTATCATTTGATGAGAACGGCGATCCTCTACCAATCTATGATGTCATGAACTGGGCGTGGCTTCCTGACGGAACCGTCAAGCTCCGGAATGTGGGCGGAGTCACGATGTCCGCCTCCGGCGACGCAGAAGTCGTCCTGGACGAAGATATGATCTTCTGGAACTTTGAATCCACCAAGGTCTCTTTATGCTATAATAAATGAGTTCTGGAGCTCATGATGAGAGTGTGTGTTAGTATGTATTATTAACTGATAGTATATTTGATTGCAATTATATAGTTTAAAGCTTTTTTCCTTCTCTGTGAAGTATAATGGAGATGTTCCTGAAACAATGTCTAGTTGTCTAGGTGAGGTGGCTCAGTGTCCAGCTAATTCCATGGAATGTTAATTTGACTTAGACCCGAGTAAAGGTCAATTTAAAGGGTCAAGAGTGACCACAATGGAATGATCTGTGTTTTATTCTTAATGATCGTTTTGTTCTTTTTAATGGATAACAGATGTGTAGGAAGGAGGACCTTAAGTGAATTGTATATGTAAATCTCTCTCAAAAAAATGTCCACTGTGGATGGACATTTTACTAACCCAGACAGACCTGTCCTAATAAACCAAGCTTAGAACGATTCTTGACTCCTCTCCAGTTATTATCAGAACCTGACCACTGAAGTTACGTAGTAACTCGTAGTACGATTTAGTTCGGACCAGGGGTCTAATGTAACAATGCAGATCTATGGTTTAAACTGAAATTGACTGTTGTTATTTTGCTGTGCTGCTGTTCTTCTGGAACCTGGCTGGTTTAATTCATTATTTATCATTTAAAATGACTTATTAATTACATGACTATAATTAACGTACAGGTGTCATTGTTATTGTAGCCTCCTGAGTCAGTGTGCAGTGAGAGCTGTTCCCCTGGGACCCGTGTGGCCAGAAGGAAAGGAGAACCTGTCTGCTGCTTCGACTGCATCGCCTGTTCTGACGGAGAGATCAGCAACCAGACCGGTTGGTTTACTATGCGGTTCTCAACCGAAAATCTCACGTTCGTGCTCCACCCATCTCAAAATCTATTGATTGATGATGACTAACACACACATTGACTGCCTGAGATTAAAACATTGTTTTTCATCCCAATGCCAGCGTTTTTACCTTATATTGACGATCTTTGGACAGTCGTGGGAGCCGCGTTGTAGACACGGAAGTTTACGGCGATCGGCCATTTTGTTCGTATCGCCCGTTGAATAAGGTTCGTTTTCACCAAAGAAAGAACATCGGAGTGGACGGAAGTGACGTTTTTTGGGATGACGTCACATCCGTCCATTCCTTCTTTCAGAGTCAAGGGATCATTCCTAAGTTGTGTTAGAGCGCCCTCTTGTGGAATTTTCAAACACAAAAATGCCTTGGCAGGCATTGTGTTAACATGTCTGCCGTGTCCAGTAGTCATCGTAAATCAATCGATTGTGTTCCAATGTTGATAATTGGAATACTATACGTTAAGTTGATTTGCAGAAAATTACCAAAGTCGCCTAAAATAAGCAGACTTGGCAACAATGACAGTAGTCAAGAAGTAGAAATGTTGTGCCTTTTTAGGACGATACTTTACTTGTCTGTCCCTTTAACCTCAGTGTCTTTTTTAGACTCTACAGAGTGCACCAGTTGTCCAGAGGACTTCTGGTCCAGTCCCCAGCGTGACCACTGTGTCCCCAAGATCATGGAGTTCCTCTCCTACCATGAGGCCCTGGGTATCTCCCTGACGACCATCTCGTTGCTGGGCACACTTTGCTGCGCCATTGTCCTGGGAATCTTCGTCTATCATCGAGACACACCCATGGTACGCGCCAACAACTCGGAACTCAGCTTCCAACTTTTGCTGTCACTGAAACTGTGTTTCTTGTGCTCACTTCTGTTCATCGGACATCCCAGACTGTGGACTTGTCAGCTGAGGCACGCGGCTTTCGGGATCAGCTTTGTGCTGTGCGTCTCGTGTATCCTGGTAAAGACTATGGTGGTGTTGGCTGTGTTCAAGGCTTCCAAGCCTGGGGGTGCAGGCATCATGAAGTGGTTTGGTGCTATGCAGCAAAGAGGAACAGTTCTGGCTCTTACTGCCATCCAGGCAATAATCTGCACAGCCTGGCTTGTGACTGCCTCACCGACTCCACATAAAAACACACAATACCACAGTGATAAGATAGTCTATGAGTGTGAGGTGGGATCAACAGTTGGTTTTGCCGTGTTACTAGGTTATATCGGTTTACTGGCGCTCCTTAGTTTCATCCTAGCGTTCATGGCAAGGAATCTTCCAGACAACTTCAACGAAGCCAAGTTGATCACTTTCAGCATGTTGATCTTCTCTGCCGTGTGGATAGCCTTCGTCCCGGCGTATATCAGCTCTCCGGGCAAATATGCGGATGTAGTGGAGGTGTTTGCTATTTTAGCGTCTAGTTTTGGCCTCTTGGTGGCGCTGTTTGCACCCAAGTGTTATATAATGCTTTTGAAACCCGAGAGAAACACTAAGAAGTCCATCATGGGTCGCAACGCCACCAAGACGTAAGAGTAGAAATGCAATGATAATACTTGTTCTATTTTATAACAATAATATATATGGATATATTTGATTGCTGATAACGTCGTTAGTTAGTTTTGATTGCTTGAATACTG
>NC_139945.1:4796101-4803601 GCF_963454915.1 Gymnoscopelus microlampas | reverse complement strand
AGCCGCTGAAATACAAGGAAAACACAATTAGGATCTATTTAGTTGTTTATCTACACAAACAACACAATTCCACATCTACACTGCTCTAAAAGAGAACCTACATGTGACTGCAATTTTTAACTGGCCCCTGTAAAAGTCTAAGCCAGTTCCAGACTCCAACCCCCTCCATTCGAAGCTCACACCTCCACCCCACCCTATTCAAAGCCTGCAATCAAACCCCACCTTCCCCTCCCCCCTAATTCAAACCTCTGTTTCTGCCTTAGCTTACTGGTTCCTTTTAGTATTTATCTCCTAATAAAGTTGTTGTTTTGTTGTAAAGCAACTTTGGGTACTAAGAAAATCGCTATATAAATGTTATGTGTTGTTATTACTTAGCTGGGGTAAATTACACAGTGATACAACAAAAAAAAAACGTACCTTTCTTTTGGATCAAGTCTCATGGCATTATTTTCAGAGTTGTGTAGACGTCTCACCGCCTCCTGCAAACAGAAAGATTCACAAAGTTAGTTGGACTATAAAAGCATAAAGGCCTTCTCTCCTTGTATGTATTAACTCAAAGATAACAAAGGGGAAACTGTAAACTTAATGTAACAGAGGATTGTTTCTTTCTGACAACTCTGCAGACATGTAATTGATAAATGCAAATTCAGTTAGTTTGCAAAAACAAACACATTTCACAATTACGACATAAAGTGTTCCAGGTTTCCTGCTACAGTAATCCATGGCATATAATATTATGCTCTTGTGATACTAGTGCAATACAATATAATGTATCCTACTAACAATTTATAAATACGTCATGTAGGCTTGAAGCTTACCTTAATTCAAGTATGTTGAGTCAGTCAGCCAGTCAAGTCAACTGATTTTCATCTGGCTGCAGTGGATGGCAGTTAAGATTTAAAAAATTAGATAACCTGATTGGCCAAACTGAGAAGGAAAGTCATTGGTTGTGAATGGCTGTGCTGTGGAGAGACACTGCAGCATTCACATGATAATTAGCAACTTTGGTCAAAGCTGTCTGGAATGGGAAATATTGTTATACTCTACATCTCAGAGGCAACTATTGCACTTTTTACTACAATGTAATTAATTAAAAACTTTAGTTAAGGTACTTAGATTTAGATTAGAGTATACATAAAAAAAACATAGATTAACAAATTAAGCCCTACATTATACAAAGCATTGCAATGTGATTTTTGTCAAAAGACCATAGTTAAGATTTAGATGAGTTAAATTACTTTTTAGATTATTTAAAAAACATAGATTAACAAAGATATTGAAAAAAGTATATATTGTTTTGTTCCATTTTTGTAACGTAAACCTGCCAAACCTGTGTTTTATTGCCGATTAAGCTCATTTGTAGAGAGAGAGAGAGAGAGAGAGAGAGAGAGAGAGAGAGAGAGAGAGAGAGAGAGAGAGAGAGAGAGAGAGAGAGAGAGAGAGAGAGAGAGAGAGAGAGAGAGAGAGAGAGAGAGAGAGAGAGAGAGAGAGATTTTGATTTTTAACCAAAACTTTATTTAACAAAAGCTTGACTTAACAATCATTTTGCAAAGAAACAGAACACAGAAGTTCTAGAAAATAAAAAAACAAAACGTCACATCATTTCCAATGAGAAAATAAGTTGATCCTCTATTACAGAACACAACACATCATCATAGGTCCAAATCATACTGAATTGGTCAAAATCCTTCATTGCCTTATAAAACTTAAAGTCAATCATTATTCTCGCTTTCACCATCCTATTAAACAGCAACTCTACATCAACAACCACTGCGTCATCAATCTTCCTCTTTCTACTAACGTAGATGGCCATCTTTGCCTGTCCTAAAATAAAATTCAAAAGCTGAGATTTCTGTTTTGTAATCAATCTATACTTGAAACCCAGGATGAACATATGCTTAGAAAACACCTCTCCCACCCTACAAAACAACCTCTCCAGCAACAAGAACAAAGGCACCAGGCGTTTACACTCCAAAAAACAGTGGAACACAGTCTCTCTGAAAGGACAAAACGGACATATGTCAGTAACATCCTGATTCAAAACAGAAATAAAAGCATTGACAGCAACTATCCCATGTAAAACTCTCCACTGTAAGTCAGCTACTTTTTTTGTTAATGGTGGCTTGTAAACACTCCTCCACTCAGGTTTGACATCTTCCCCCAAGTGCAGAAGACCCCTCCAAGGTGTATCGACCCTATTTTGCAATCTTTCCTTATTTAAACATTTGACCATCATTTCATACAGTGCTTTACCTTTTGCCTCAGACAAATCTAAACAAATATAGCTTTTGTCATCAATGAAAACCCCAGCACAGTTGCCAAAGTCTGGGCAGATACCAAGACATGGAAAGGAATCATCTCTGTGAGGCCTGAACAGACCCTTGCCATATCCTTCCAGCATTAGGCTTTCATGACCGGTTAGACAGTGTTTCCAGTGTTCAAGCATTTTATTAATGTTCCTCACAGACCTCACTCCCAGCTCAGATGCTAGAGCAGCCGCATCGTCCAACTTAGATCCAGCGATATTCACCACAGAACCCAAGGTTAAGATCCCAGCCCTACGAAACACTTCCGCAACTGCTGAACCTGCCCAGCAGGGGGTGCCTAAACGCTCTCCATGCACCACAGGTTCCTGTAACAGCCAGAACAGAGAATTATCTTCCCCCAGCCTCTCCTTCACCAGCAACCTCCATATGGTGAAGATTCCACGGTAGAAAATTGGCAAGCTCTTGAAGATCATAGTTTTAAAATCCATTAGAAATAGTGAGTCATTCAGTCCCAGACCATTGAAACGTTGAAGAATAACATGGGCAAGTGGTCTCCATACCAAGTCTTCAGGTCCATACAACAGTCTCTGAACAAACTGCAGGCGGAAAGCAGCACCTCTACTAGGCAAATGTATTAGCCCTTGTCCTCCCTCTTCCTTTGGCAGGAAAAGAACAGCCTGTGGAATCCAGTGCAGTTTATCCCAAAAAAAATCAACTAGTAAAGCCTGAATTTTCGAAAGCAATTTTGGAGGGGGGTCCACACAACTTAACCTATGCCACAAAGAGGAGGACACCAGATTATTAATTATAAGTGTCCTACCTCTGTATGACATGCTTGGCAAAAGCCATTTCCACCTTTTGAGCCTACCTTCTATTTTTTCTATAACATTCTCCCAGTTCTTATTTAGCGTGGAGTCTTCACCCAAAAAAACACCTAAATATTTGATGCCTCCTTTTCTCCATGTTAACCCTTCTGGTAGTCTTAAATTGACTTCTCCCACCATTACAGCCTCACTTTTGTTCCAGTTAACTTTTGCTGAGGAAAGCTTATTGAAAAGATGTATATTCTTCTCTAAACAATCAATGTCACTCTGCTTGTTTAATGTGACAATTACATCGTCAGCATATGCAGACATTTTAACTGGTGAAAGACAACCAGGGAAAAAAACACCTGAAAGTTCTTTCCTCAGTTTGTGAAGCATTGGTTCTATGGCGAGAGAATACAGCATCCCTGAAAGTGAGCAACCTTGCCGTACGCCCCGCTTTACCTCAAAAGGCGCAGCCAAGCCACCATTAATTTTTAGTATACTCGCAATGTCACCATACAAAACCTTAATCTTGGCGATAAATCCAGGGTTGAAACCAAAAGCACCTAGGGTCTGCCACAGATACTTTAGTTCAACTCTGTCAAACGCCTTAAGTTGGTCTATGGAAATAAGACCAGTATCCAAACCAAATGAGCTAGAGATGTCCAAAACATGCCTAATTAAAGTGATATTGTCACTTATTAACCTGCCAGGCACACAGTAAGTCTGATCAACATGAATGACCTCGCTCATCACCTCTCTCAGTCTAGAGGCTAAAGCCTTGGAAAAGATCTTATAGTCCCCACACAGCAAAGAGACCGGTCTCCAGTTTTTTAGTTCTTGTAGATCCCCCTTTTTTGGGAGCAGGGTAATAACTGCTCTCCTGCAGCTCAGCGGTAACTGTCCTTTGCCCAAACTGTCCTGAAACACTTCCAGCAAATCTTCACCAATCACTGGCCAGAAAGATTTATAAAAGTCAACAGGTAGTCCATCAATGCCTGGCGCTTTGCCATTTCCAAGGCTCATGAGGGCAGTATACAGTTCATTTAGCGACAGTTCTCTGTTCAATACAGCATTGTCATGATCGCCCACCTGAGGAAGTCCCTCAAAAAAAGATTCAGCCAGCTCTTCATCCTCCACATACTCCTCTCTGAACAGCTCTTTGTAGAAGGAGGTGGCAAATCTTCGAATCTCGGAGGTTCCAGTGATCGTACATCCATTTTCAGACCTTAAGGAGTGAATGACCTTTTTTTGACCATTTTTTCGCTCCAATCCAAAGAAAAACTGTGAAGGGGCATCCATATGAGATGCATTCATGAACCTGGAACGAACCAGAGCTCCCTGTGCTGTGAAGCCCAACAGGTTAGCTAACGCAGATTTTTTAGATTTCAGAGCTTCAACATGCTCCTGATTACCAGTAGAATTCACAATATTCTGTAATTCTACCACTTCAATCTCTAGGTCCTGAAGAGACCTGGTAATGTACTTGGTGACATTGCGCGTATACTGCTGACAAAATTGTTTTATCTGGGCCTTACCATTGTCCCACCATTGCTGCACAGAAGAATAATTTAATTTATTCTCCCTATGTAAGGCCCATAAAAATTCAAAAGCCTCCTTAAAGGAGTTATCCTGTAAGAGACCAGTGTTAAAGTGCCAATAAGCACTGTGAACCTTAACATTCTGGATGTAACAAGAACACTGAACAAAACAATGATCAGAGAAACCCACAGGAAAAATTCTACAGTCTTTAAAGATACCAAAATGTTGTTCAAAACAATAAAAACGATCGAGCCTAGCCAAAGACAAAACATTGTCCTTCGCATGACTCCATGTGTATTGCCTATCATTTCTATGAAAACCTCTCCACACATCTTTCAACTCATGAGTTTCCATTAGACGCTTAAGTCTAACAGACGAAGCAGGATGAGGCTCTAAGTGATTTCTGTCAATTGCCAATTCAGTGCAATTAAAGTCCCCGGCCAAAAACAAAAAATCATTGGTGCAACTCTGAATAACATTACTCAAAATGTCCAAAAATGTCATTCTTTCAATGGCCAAAACTGGAGCGTAAACATTAACAAAAATCATGGTCACCTTTTCATATTGAACTTTCACTTTTAAAATATAACCACACATTACTTCTTCCACCTCAAAAGAATGGGGACTAAAGCCCTTTGAAAAAAGCACTCCAACACCACCCCTATTAGACAGATTGTGACTCAAAATAACCTCTCCAGGCCATTCTTTTTTCCAATCATTTTCATTGTTACTGTCACTATGTGTTTCTTGAATCAAAACAACATCAACGTTTTTTAGCTCTATCAGCTTAAAAAGAGAAGCCCTTTTCACGTCACTTCTTGCTCCATTAATGTTTAAAGAACCTACTTTAAAGTCCCCCATCAAAAATAGAAAAATTGACAAAACAAAAACCACACACATACACAATGTGTGGAAAAACACACCTGTCTTAATCATAATCATCTATAAAAGTAGCCCTAACTTTAGTCACCATTTTCTTAAGCCTATGGACTTCTGGGCCAGTAAAAGACCCTTCCTGCTTTAAAAGCAGCGTTACAGACCTGACAAAACCTTTCAGATCAGGGTAGAAATCTTCAATTTTAACTCCCCTTTGCCCTTTAGTGTCTGACAGAAATTTCCTAATTCTCTCAAGAGGATAGGACACCATTTCAGCCTCCTGTGAAGGTGTCCACTCACAATCCTCTTCAAGCTCTGACAAATCATCTGACAAATTATCCAGTGCTTTCTTGCTCTTAACCTTGCCTCCACTCTGTTCCTTATCATTTGATTTCCTTTTATTGGGCTTATTTGATAGACCTAAATCCTCAAAAATGTCCATTTTTTCGGGAACTGAAGAAGCAGGGGGGCCAAAAACCATATTTTGGACAGCTTTTGTTCCTGCTCCTGCAGCTGTCCCTTTAACCACATTGTCATCATGACACTGCTTGCTTTTTTCTTTCTCCCCATTTTTGTTTATCTTTTTGTCTTTTTTCAATGATTTCTCACTGGTCTGTGCCTTTGCATTATTTTCATTAACAATTGTATTTCCATTCTGAGCGTGACCACTTTGCACCCTCTGCTCCTCCTGCACTACTGTCTCTGTTTCGGGTACTGTCTCTGCTGTCTGCGCACCGAGCAAGAAAGGATCAGCCTGCGCTGTATTCTGTGAGTCTGACTCAGACTGCGATGCGTTTTGTGCGTTTGCCTGAGACTGCGGTGCGCACTGTAAACCTGGCTCAGCCTGCGGAGCGTCATGCGCGCTCTCCGCGCCAGACGTGCCAGCGACGGCCTCTCCACTGCTCTCAGCAGCCGGCGGTGGCGCACCAGAGCCGACCCCTTTAGGAGTAGGACAAGAGCGAATTAAATGCCCTTCAACTCCACAACCAAAGCATTTCATATTATCAGAGGTTGCAAACACTGTGTAGTTAAAACCACCGACTTTGAAACTAAATGTCAAATTCAAATCATTGTTTTCTTTCAAGATCATGTAAGCCTGCCTTCTATGACTCACAACATGTTTTAACTGTGGCGATTTGCAACCCAATAAGACCATTTGAACTGGGGTGATTAACTTCCCATAGCGTGACAATTCTTTGGCCAGATCCTCATTTTTAATGAAAGGGGGAGCGTTTGAAATTACGATCTTTTTAGCTGGATTCACCAGTGGAAGAACAGGTGTGAATGTATCGCGGACAACAATCCCATTCTCCACAACTTCTCCCACTTTAGCTACATCGTCCACGAATATAACAACACCGCCATTCATGCGAGAGGCAGATTTCACACTTTCACAACCTACAACCTGTCCAACAGCTAGACTAACCTCCTCCACCGACACGCCGACATTGACCATGACTTTGATAGCATGTCGGCGTGTCAGCCTCTCAAATTCTTCATGGCCACTAACCACGGGCATAATGCCCTGCTGGTTGTGAGCCCCGCTACTTTTAAACAACCGTGAAAAACACCAGCTAGTAACAAACTAAAAAATCACATAAAATAAACAATCAAAAAAAGGAACAAAAAAAAAGATAGAAAACTCACTTAGACTCTTTTTACCACTCACTCCACACGCTCACCCACGCTCACGCATGCGCTCAGAGAGAGAGAGAGAGAGAGAGAGAGAGAGAGAGAGAGAGAGAGAGAGAGAGAGAGAGAGAGATCACAGTGAGATGTCAAGGGGGGGTGTACACACACAGATCTGAAAAGCTACCTAGTCTGCCTTTAAAGTAGTGAAGTATTTGCTTTTAAAAAATACAAGTATTTCGAGTGCTAAAATAAAATTAAATATCCATTTTTAAAAGAGGAACATTTTCCACCATAAACATGAGCATGAACTCATATGATTGAAGCATCACCACATCAATAGCTTTATGCGTAACGACACATTTTCACATGGTTTATTC